>NC_071118.1:30095000-30248171 GCF_024256425.1 Clarias gariepinus | reverse complement strand
CCCTCCCCCAGCCCTCTAGCCCCAACGGCCGCCGAGATACACCCGGCCAACCCCAAGGGGGAATAGCGCCCTCCACTGCCCGGCCTTCAGGCACCCCTGCCCGGGGTCCTGGGACCGGCCTGGCCCCTTGGATATTAGCCCCAGTGAACCCGGCGCACCAGGGGGCCCCGGGCACCCACACTTAAGCCCCCCTATACTGACTAAACCCCTCCCCGACGCAAGTTTAAAAGACCGGACCCCTGGGAGACCTCCGCATTTTTAACACAGGCCCCTGGGAGACCTCAGCATTTTTGAACACAGGCCCCTGGGAGACCCGAGGTATTTTTCGCGAATATTTTCAAAGTCCGGGGGTGCACTTTCGCATTTCTCCTTATACCTGCTGTATCCCTAAGCCCTAACCTTACCCAAAACTCAACCATAGAGGTGCACGCCTATATCTCAGGACCTGGTGGTGCTAGAGACACCAAACCAAGTGCATTAGACTCGGCGTCCCCCAATTAGGCTATATACCCAATTTCAGCCTCCTAGGACCTACACAAACAAAGTGCACCCCGGGGTGCACTTTCGCATTTATCCTTATACCTATCGT
The DNA here is from genome assembly GCF_024256425.1 of Clarias gariepinus. Taxonomy (NCBI): domain Eukaryota; kingdom Metazoa; phylum Chordata; class Actinopteri; order Siluriformes; family Clariidae; genus Clarias; species Clarias gariepinus. Next base: position 30,247,582 of record NC_071118.1, on the reverse strand, counting down.
AACCCTAAACCCTAATCTTAACACAAAACGCAACCATAGAGGTGCACGCCTATATCTCAGGACCTGGTGGTGCTAGAGACACCAAACCAAGTGCATTAGACTCGGCGTCCCCCAATTAGTCTATATACCCAATTTCAGCCTCCTAGGACCTACACAAACAAAGTGCACCCCGGGGTGCACTTTCGCATTTATCCTTATACCTGCTGTAGCCCTAACCCTAACCCTGAATATCAAATATGCGGAATGTACAGAGATATTCATTCGCCCGTATCTCGGCCGCCCTCGGGCCCATCGACCCCAAACTTCATAGGGGAGTCCGTGGGGAGGGCCCGGACCCTATGCCACCTCCCCCGGCTTCCTAGCCCCAAGGGCCGGGGAGATATTCACGAAAAGGCCCCTGAGCTTACCGGCCGATAGCGGGCGCCCCGAGCGACCCAGCCCCGCAAAACTTACCAGCCTTCTAGGGCTCGCCCCGACCTATCCAACGAGACCTCCCCCAGCTCTCCAGCCCCAAGGGCCGCGGAGATACACCCGCTCGAACCCCGGGAACTTTAGCGCCGCTTACCGGCCGGACCGAGCGACCCACCCCCGCCAAACTCAACAGCCTTCTCGGGCTCCACCGGACCTTTCCAACGAGACCTCCCCCAGCCCGCTAGCCCCAGGGGCCGGGGAGATACACCCGAAAAGGCCCCGGAGCTTGCCGGCCGCTAGCGGGCGCTACGAGCGACCCACCCCCGCCAAACTCACCAGCCTTCCGGGGCTCCACCGGACCTTTCCAACGAGACCTCCCCCAGCTCTCTAGCCCCAGGGGCCGCGGAGATACACCCGCTCGAACCCCGGGAACTCTAGCGCCGCTTACCGGCCGGACCGAGCGACCTACCCCCGCCAAACTCGACAGCCTTCCCGGGCTCCACCGGACCTTTCCAACGAGACCTTCCCCAGCTCTCTAGCCCCAAGGGCCGGGGAGATATTCACGAAAAGGCCCCGGAGCTTACCGGCCGCTAGCGGGCGCCACGAGCGACCCACCCCCGCCAAACTCCACAGCCTTCCCGGGCTCCACCGGACCTTTCCAACGAGCCCTCCCCCAGCCCTCTAGCCCCAACGGCCGCCGAGATACACCCGGCCAACCCCAAGGGGGAATAGCGCCCTCCACTGCCCGGCCTTCAGGCACCCCTGCCCGGGGTCCTGGGACCGGCCTGGCCCCTTGGATATTAGCCCCAGTGAACCCGGCGCACCAGGGGGCCCCGGGCACCCACACTTAAGCCCCCCTATACTGACTAAACCCCTCCCCGACGCAAGTTTAAAAGACCGGACCCCTGGGAGACCTCCGCATTTTTAACACAGGCCCCTGGGAGACCTCAGCATTTTTGAACACAGGCCCCTGGGAGACCCGAGGTATTTTTCGCGAATATTTTCAAAGTCCGGGGGTGCACTTTCGCATTTCTCCTTATACCTGCTGTATCCCTAAGCCCTAACCTTACCCAAAACTCAACCATAGAGGTGCACGCCTATATCTCAGGACCTGGTGGTGCTAGAGACACCAAACCAAGTGCATTAGACTCGGCGTCCCCCAATTAGGCTATATACCCAATTTCAGCCTCCTAGGACCTACACAAACAAAGTGCACCCCGGGGTGCACTTTCGCATTTATCCTTATACCTATCGTAACCCTAAACCCTAATCTTAACACAAAACGCAACCATAGAGGTGCACGCCTATATCTCAGGACCTGGTGGTGCTAGAGACACCAAACCAAGTGCATTAGACTCGGCGTCCCCCAATTAGTCTATATACCCAATTTCAGCCTCCTAGGACCTACACAAACAAAGTGCACCCCGGGGTGCACTTTCGCATTTATCCTTATACCTGCTGTAGCCCTAACCCTAACCCTGAATATCAAATATGCGGAATGTACAGAGATATTCATTCGCCCGTATCTCGGCCGCCCTCGGGCCCATCGACCCCAAACTTCATAGGGGAGTCCGTGGGGAGGGCCCGGACCCTATGCCACCTCCCCCGGCTTCCTAGCCCCAAGGGCCGGGGAGATATTCACGAAAAGGCCCCTGAGCTTACCGGCCGATAGCGGGCGCCCCGAGCGACCCAGCCCCGCAAAACTTACCAGCCTTCTAGGGCTCGCCCCGACCTATCCAACGAGACCTCCCCCAGCTCTCCAGCCCCAAGGGCCGCGGAGATACACCCGCTCGAACCCCGGGAACTTTAGCGCCGCTTACCGGCCGGACCGAGCGACCCACCCCCGCCAAACTCAACAGCCTTCTCGGGCTCCACCGGACCTTTCCAACGAGACCTCCCCCAGCCCGCTAGCCCCAGGGGCCGGGGAGATACACCCGAAAAGTCCCCGGAGCTTGCCGGCCGCTAGCGGGCGCTACGAGCGACCCACCCCCGCCAAACTCACCAGCCTTCCGGGGCTCCACCGGACCTTTCCAACGAGACCTCCCCCAGCTCTCTAGCCCCAAGGGCCGCGGAGATACACCCGCTCGAACCCCGGGAACTCTAGCGCCGCTTACCGGCCGGACCGAGCGACCTACCCCCGCCAAACTCGACAGCCTTCCCGGGCTCCACCGGACCTTTCCAACGAGACCTTCCCCAGCTCTCTAGCCCCAAGGGCCGGGGAGATATTCACGAAAAGGCCCCGGAGCTTACCGGCCGCTAGCGGGCGCCACGAGCGACCCACCCCCGCCAAACTCCACAGCCTTCCCGGGCTCCACCGGACCTTTCCAACGAGCCCTCCCCCAGCCCTCTAGCCCCAACGGCCGCCGAGATACACCCGGCCAACCCCAAGGGGGAATAGCGCCCTCCACTGCCCGGCCTTCAGGCACCCCTGCCCGGGGTCCTGGGACCGGCCTGGCCCCTTGGATATTAGCCCCAGTGAACCCGGCGCACCAGGGGGCCCCGGGCACCCACACTTAAGCCCCCCTATACTGACTAAACCCCTCCCCGACGCAAGTTTAAAAGACCGGACCCCTGGGAGACCTCCGCATTTTTAACACAGGCCCCTGGGAGACCTCAGCATTTTTGAACACAGGCCCCTGGGAGACCCGAGGTATTTTTCGCGAATATTTTCAAAGTCCGGGGGTGCACTTTCGCATTTCTCCTTATACCTGCTGTATCCCTAAGCCCTAACCTTACCCAAAACTCAACCATAGAGGTGCACGCCTATATCTCAGGACCTGGTGGTGCTAGAGACACCAAACCAAGTGCATTAGACTCGGCGTCCCCCAATTAGGCTATATACCCAATTTCAGCCTCCTAGGACCTACACAAACAAAGTGCACCCCGGGGTGCACTTTCGCATTTATCCTTATACCTATCGTAACCCTAAACCCTAATCTTAACACAAAACGCAACCATAGAGGTGCACGCCTATATCTCAGGACCTGGTGGTGCTAGAGACACCAAACCAAGTGCATTAGACTCGGCGTCCCCCAATTAGTCTATATACCCAATTTCAGCCTCCTAGGACCTACACAAACAAAGTGCACCCCGGGGTGCACTTTCGCATTTATCCTTATACCTGCTGTAGCCCTAACCCTAACCCTGAATATCAAATATGCGGAATGTACAGAGATATTCATTCGCCCGTATCTCGGCCGCCCTCGGGCCCATCGACCCCAAACTTCATAGGGGAGTCCGTGGGGAGGGCCCGGACCCTATGCCACCTCCCCCGGCTTCCTAGCCCCAAGGGCCGGGGAGATATTCACGAAAAGGCCCCTGAGCTTACCGGCCGATAGCGGGCGCCCCGAGCGACCCAGCCCCGCAAAACTTACCAGCCTTCTAGGGCTCGCCCCGACCTATCCAACGAGACCTCCCCCAGCTCTCCAGCCCCAAGGGCCGCGGAGATACACCCGCTCGAACCCCGGGAACTTTAGCGCCGCTTACCGGCCGGACCGAGCGACCCACCCCCGCCAAACTCAACAGCCTTCTCGGGCTCCACCGGACCTTTCCAACGAGACCTCCCCCAGCCCGCTAGCCCCAGGGGCCGGGGAGATACACCCGAAAAGGCCCCGGAGCTTGCCGGCCGCTAGCGGGCGCTACGAGCGACCCACCCCCGCCAAACTCACCAGCCTTCCGGGGCTCCACCGGACCTTTCCAACGAGACCTCCCCCAGCTCTCTAGCCCCAAGGGCCGCGGAGATACACCCGCTCGAACCCCGGGAACTCTAGCGCCGCTTACCGGCCGGACCGAGCGACCTACCCCCGCCAAACTCGACAGCCTTCCCGGGCTCCACCGGACCTTTCCAACGAGACCTTCCCCAGCTCTCTAGCCCCAAGGGCCGGGGAGATATTCACGAAAAGGCCCCGGAGCTTACCGGCCGCTAGCGGGCGCCACGAGCGACCCACCCCCGCCAAACTCCACAGCCTTCCCGGGCTCCACCGGACCTTTCCAACGAGCCCTCCCCCAGCCCTCTAGCCCCAACGGCCGCCGAGATACACCCGGCCAACCCCAAGGGGGAATAGCGCCCTCCACTGCCCGGCCTTCAGGCACCCCTGCCCGGGGTCCTGGGACCGGCCTGGCCCCTTGGATATTAGCCCCAGTGAACCCGGCGCACCAGGGGGCCCCGGGCACCCACACTTAAGCCCCCCTATACTGACTAAACCCCTCCCCGACGCAAGTTTAAAAGACCGGACCCCTGGGAGACCTCCGCATTTTTAACACAGGCCCCTGGGAGACCTCAGCATTTTTGAACACAGGCCCCTGGGAGACCCGAGGTATTTTTCGCGAATATTTTCAAAGTCCGGGGGTGCACTTTCGCATTTCTCCTTATACCTGCTGTATCCCTAAGCCCTAACCTTACCCAAAACTCAACCATAGAGGTGCACGCCTATATCTCAGGACCTGGTGGTGCTAGAGACACCAAACCAAGTGCATTAGACTCGGCGTCCCCCAATTAGGCTATATACCCAATTTCAGCCTCCTAGGACCTACACAAACAAAGTGCACCCCGGGGTGCACTTTCGCATTTATCCTTATACCTATCGTAACCCTAAACCCTAATCTTAACACAAAACGCAACCATAGAGGTGCACGCCTATATCTCAGGACCTGGTGGTGCTAGAGACACCAAACCAAGTGCATTAGACTCGGCGTCCCCCAATTAGTCTATATACCCAATTTCAGCCTCCTAGGACCTACACAAACAAAGTGCACCCCGGGGTGCACTTTCGCATTTATCCTTATACCTGCTGTAGCCCTAACCCTAACCCTGAATATCAAATATGCGGAATGTACAGAGATATTCATTCGCCCGTATCTCGGCCGCCCTCGGGCCCATCGACCCCAAACTTCATAGGGGAGTCCGTGGGGAGGGCCCGGACCCTATGCCACCTCCCCCGGCTTCCTAGCCCCAAGGGCCGGGGAGATATTCACGAAAAGGCCCCTGAGCTTACCGGCCGATAGCGGGCGCCCCGAGCGACCCAGCCCCGCAAAACTTACCAGCCTTCTAGGGCTCGCCCCGACCTATCCAACGAGACCTCCCCCAGCTCTCCAGCCCCAAGGGCCGCGGAGATACACCCGCTCGAACCCCGGGAACTTTAGCGCCGCTTACCGGCCGGACCGAGCGACCCACCCCCGCCAAACTCAACAGCCTTCTCGGGCTCCACCGGACCTTTCCAACGAGACCTCCCCCAGCCCGCTAGCCCCAGGGGCCGGGGAGATACACCCGAAAAGGCCCCGGAGCTTGCCGGCCGCTAGCGGGCGCTACGAGCGACCCACCCCCGCCAAACTCACCAGCCTTCCGGGGCTCCACCGGACCTTTCCAACGAGACCTCCCCCAGCTCTCTAGCCCCAGGGGCCGCGGAGATACACCCGCTCGAACCCCGGGAACTCTAGCGCCGCTTACCGGCCGGACCGAGCGACCTACCCCCGCCAAACTCGACAGCCTTCCCGGGCTCCACCGGACCTTTCCAACGAGACCTTCCCCAGCTCTCTAGCCCCAAGGGCCGGGGAGATATTCACGAAAAGGCCCCGGAGCTTACCGGCCGCTAGCGGGCGCCACGAGCGACCCACCCCCGCCAAACTCCACAGCCTTCCCGGGCTCCACCGGACCTTTCCAACGAGCCCTCCCCCAGCCCTCTAGCCCCAACGGCCGCCGAGATACACCCGGCCAACCCCAAGGGGGAATAGCGCCCTCCACTGCCCGGCCTTCAGGCACCCCTGCCCGGGGTCCTGGGACCGGCCTGGCCCCTTGGATATTAGCCCCAGTGAACCCGGCGCACCAGGGGGCCCCGGGCACCCACACTTAAGCCCCCCTATACTGACTAAACCCCTCCCCGACGCAAGTTTAAAAGACCGGACCCCTGGGAGACCTCCGCATTTTTAACACAGGCCCCTGGGAGACCTCAGCATTTTTGAACACAGGCCCCTGGGAGACCCGAGGTATTTTTCGCGAATATTTTCAAAGTCCGGGGGTGCACTTTCGCATTTCTCCTTATACCTGCTGTATCCCTAAGCCCTAACCTTACCCAAAACTCAACCATAGAGGTGCACGCCTATATCTCAGGACCTGGTGGTGCTAGAGACACCAAACCAAGTGCATTAGACTCGGCGTCCCCCAATTAGGCTATATACCCAATTTCAGCCTCCTAGGACCTACACAAACAAAGTGCACCCCGGGGTGCACTTTCGCATTTATCCTTATACCTATCGTAACCCTAAACCCTAATCTTAACACAAAACGCAACCATAGAGGTGCACGCCTATATCTCAGGACCTGGTGGTGCTAGAGACACCAAACCAAGTGCATTAGACTCGGCGTCCCCCAATTAGTCTATATACCCAATTTCAGCCTCCTAGGACCTACACAAACAAAGTGCACCCCGGGGTGCACTTTCGCATTTATCCTTATACCTGCTGTAGCCCTAACCCTAACCCTGAATATCAAATATGCGGAATGTACAGAGATATTCATTCGCCCGTATCTCGGCCGCCCTCGGGCCCATCGACCCCAAACTTCATAGGGGAGTCCGTGGGGAGGGCCCGGACCCTATGCCACCTCCCCCGGCTTCCTAGCCCCAAGGGCCGGGGAGATATTCACGAAAAGGCCCCTGAGCTTACCGGCCGATAGCGGGCGCCCCGAGCGACCCAGCCCCGCAAAACTTACCAGCCTTCTAGGGCTCGCCCCGACCTATCCAACGAGACCTCCCCCAGCTCTCCAGCCCCAAGGGCCGCGGAGATACACCCGCTCGAACCCCGGGAACTTTAGCGCCGCTTACCGGCCGGACCGAGCGACCCACCCCCGCCAAACTCAACAGCCTTCTCGGGCTCCACCGGACCTTTCCAACGAGACCTCCCCCAGCCCGCTAGCCCCAGGGGCCGGGGAGATACACCCGAAAAGGCCCCGGAGCTTGCCGGCCGCTAGCGGGCGCTACGAGCGACCCACCCCCGCCAAACTCACCAGCCTTCCGGGGCTCCACCGGACCTTTCCAACGAGACCTCCCCCAGCTCTCTAGCCCCAAGGGCCGCGGAGATACACCCGCTCGAACCCCGGGAACTCTAGCGCCGCTTACCGGCCGGACCGAGCGACCTACCCCCGCCAAACTCGACAGCCTTCCCGGGCTCCACCGGACCTTTCCAACGAGACCTTCCCCAGCTCTCTAGCCCCAAGGGCCGGGGAGATATTCACGAAAAGGCCCCGGAGCTTACCGGCCGCTAGCGGGCGCCACGAGCGACCCACCCCCGCCAAACTCCACAGCCTTCCCGGGCTCCACCGGACCTTTCCAACGAGCCCTCCCCCAGCCCTCTAGCCCCAACGGCCGCCGAGATACACCCGGCCAACCCCAAGGGGGAATAGCGCCCTCCACTGCCCGGCCTTCAGGCACCCCTGCCCGGGGTCCTGGGACCGGCCTGGCCCCTTGGATATTAGCCCCAGTGAACCCGGCGCACCAGGGGGCCCCGGGCACCCACACTTAAGCCCCCCTATACTGACTAAACCCCTCCCCGACGCAAGTTTAAAAGACCGGACCCCTGGGAGACCTCCGCATTTTTAACACAGGCCCCTGGGAGACCTCAGCATTTTTGAACACAGGCCCCTGGGAGACCCGAGGTATTTTTCGCGAATATTTTCAAAGTCCGGGGGTGCACTTTCGCATTTCTCCTTATACCTGCTGTATCCCTAAGCCCTAACCTTACCCAAAACTCAACCATAGAGGTGCACGCCTATATCTCAGGACCTGGTGGTGCTAGAGACACCAAACCAAGTGCATTAGACTCGGCGTCCCCCAATTAGGCTATATACCCAATTTCAGCCTCCTAGGACCTACACAAACAAAGTGCACCCCGGGGTGCACTTTCGCATTTATCCTTATACCTATCGTAACCCTAAACCCTAATCTTAACACAAAACGCAACCATAGAGGTGCACGCCTATATCTCAGGACCTGGTGGTGCTAGAGACACCAAACCAAGTGCATTAGACTCGGCGTCCCCCAATTAGTCTATATACCCAATTTCAGCCTCCTAGGACCTACACAAACAAAGTGCACCCCGGGGTGCACTTTCGCATTTATCCTTATACCTGCTGTAGCCCTAACCCTAACCCTGAATATCAAATATGCGGAATGTACAGAGATATTCATTCGCCCGTATCTCGGCCGCCCTCGGGCCCATCGACCCCAAACTTCATAGGGGAGTCCGTGGGGAGGGCCCGGACCCTATGCCACCTCCCCCGGCTTCCTAGCCCCAAGGGCCGGGGAGATATTCACGAAAAGGCCCCTGAGCTTACCGGCCGATAGCGGGCGCCCCGAGCGACCCAGCCCCGCAAAACTTACCAGCCTTCTAGGGCTCGCCCCGACCTATCCAACGAGACCTCCCCCAGCTCTCCAGCCCCAAGGGCCGCGGAGATACACCCGCTCGAACCCCGGGAACTTTAGCGCCGCTTACCGGCCGGACCGAGCGACCCACCCCCGCCAAACTCAACAGCCTTCTCGGGCTCCACCGGACCTTTCCAACGAGACCTCCCCCAGCCCGCTAGCCCCAGGGGCCGGGGAGATACACCCGAAAAGGCCCCGGAGCTTGCCGGCCGCTAGCGGGCGCTACGAGCGACCCACCCCCGCCAAACTCACCAGCCTTCCGGGGCTCCACCGGACCTTTCCAACGAGACCTCCCCCAGCTCTCTAGCCCCAAGGGCCGCGGAGATACACCCGCTCGAACCCCGGGAACTCTAGCGCCGCTTACCGGCCGGACCGAGCGACCTACCCCCGCCAAACTCGACAGCCTTCCCGGGCTCCACCGGACCTTTCCAACGAGACCTTCCCCAGCTCTCTAGCCCCAAGGGCCGGGGAGATATTCACGAAAAGGCCCCGGAGCTTACCGGCCGCTAGCGGGCGCCACGAGCGACCCACCCCCGCCAAACTCCACAGCCTTCCCGGGCTCCACCGGACCTTTCCAACGAGCCCTCCCCCAGCCCTCTAGCCCCAACGGCCGCCGAGATACACCCGGCCAACCCCAAGGGGGAATAGCGCCCTCCACTGCCCGGCCTTCAGGCACCCCTGCCCGGGGTCCTGGGACCGGCCTGGCCCCTTGGATATTAGCCCCAGTGAACCCGGCGCACCAGGGGGCCCCGGGCACCCACACTTAAGCCCCCCTATACTGACTAAACCCCTCCCCGACGCAAGTTTAAAAGACCGGACCCCTGGGAGACCTCCGCATTTTTAACACAGGCCCCTGGGAGACCTCAGCATTTTTGAACACAGGCCCCTGGGAGACCCGAGGTATTTTTCGCGAATATTTTCAAAGTCCGGGGGTGCACTTTCGCATTTCTCCTTATACCTGCTGTATCCCTAAGCCCTAACCTTACCCAAAACTCAACCATAGAGGTGCACGCCTATATCTCAGGACCTGGTGGTGCTAGAGACACCAAACCAAGTGCATTAGACTCGGCGTCCCCCAATTAGGCTATATACCCAATTTCAGCCTCCTAGGACCTACACAAACAAAGTGCACCCCGGGGTGCACTTTCGCATTTATCCTTATACCTATCGTAACCCTAAACCCTAATCTTAACACAAAACGCAACCATAGAGGTGCACGCCTATATCTCAGGACCTGGTGGTGCTAGAGACACCAAACCAAGTGCATTAGACTCGGCGTCCCCCAATTAGTCTATATACCCAATTTCAGCCTCCTAGGACCTACACAAACAAAGTGCACCCCGGGGTGCACTTTCGCATTTATCCTTATACCTGCTGTAGCCCTAACCCTAACCCTGAATATCAAATATGCGGAATGTACAGAGATATTCATTCGCCCGTATCTCGGCCGCCCTCGGGCCCATCGACCCCAAACTTCATAGGGGAGTCCGTGGGGAGGGCCCGGACCCTATGCCACCTCCCCCGGCTTCCTAGCCCCAAGGGCCGGGGAGATATTCACGAAAAGGCCCCTGAGCTTACCGGCCGATAGCGGGCGCCCCGAGCGACCCAGCCCCGCAAAACTTACCAGCCTTCTAGGGCTCGCCCCGACCTATCCAACGAGACCTCCCCCAGCTCTCCAGCCCCAAGGGCCGCGGAGATACACCCGCTCGAACCCCGGGAACTTTAGCGCCGCTTACCGGCCGGACCGAGCGACCCACCCCCGCCAAACTCAACAGCCTTCTCGGGCTCCACCGGACCTTTCCAACGAGACCTCCCCCAGCCCGCTAGCCCCAGGGGCCGGGGAGATACACCCGAAAAGGCCCCGGAGCTTGCCGGCCGCTAGCGGGCGCTACGAGCGACCCACCCCCGCCAAACTCACCAGCCTTCCGGGGCTCCACCGGACCTTTCCAACGAGACCTCCCCCAGCTCTCTAGCCCCAAGGGCCGCGGAGATACACCCGCTCGAACCCCGGGAACTCTAGCGCCGCTTACCGGCCGGACCGAGCGACCTACCCCCGCCAAACTCGACAGCCTTCCCGGGCTCCACCGGACCTTTCCAACGAGACCTTCCCCAGCTCTCTAGCCCCAAGGGCCGGGGAGATATTCACGAAAAGGCCCCGGAGCTTACCGGCCGCTAGCGGGCGCCACGAGCGACCCACCCCCGCCAAACTCCACAGCCTTCCCGGGCTCCACCGGACCTTTCCAACGAGCCCTCCCCCAGCCCTCTAGCCCCAACGGCCGCCGAGATACACCCGGCCAACCCCAAGGGGGAATAGCGCCCTCCACTGCCCGGCCTTCAGGCACCCCTGCCCGGGGTCCTGGGACCGGCCTGGCCCCTTGGATATTAGCCCCAGTGAACCCGGCGCACCAGGGGGCCCCGGGCACCCACACTTAAGCCCCCCTATACTGACTAAACCCCTCCCCGACGCAAGTTTAAAAGACCGGACCCCTGGGAGACCTCCGCATTTTTAACACAGGCCCCTGGGAGACCTCAGCATTTTTGAACACAGGCCCCTGGGAGACCCGAGGTATTTTTCGCGAATATTTTCAAAGTCCGGGGGTGCACTTTCGCATTTCTCCTTATACCTGCTGTATCCCTAAGCCCTAACCTTACCCAAAACTCAACCATAGAGGTGCACGCCTATATCTCAGGACCTGGTGGTGCTAGAGACACCAAACCAAGTGCATTAGACTCGGCGTCCCCCAATTAGGCTATATACCCAATTTCAGCCTCCTAGGACCTACACAAACAAAGTGCACCCCGGGGTGCACTTTCGCATTTATCCTTATACCTATCGTAACCCTAAACCCTAATCTTAACACAAAACGCAACCATAGAGGTGCACGCCTATATCTCAGGACCTGGTGGTGCTAGAGACACCAAACCAAGTGCATTAGACTCGGCGTCCCCCAATTAGTCTATATACCCAATTTCAGCCTCCTAGGACCTACACAAACAAAGTGCACCCCGGGGTGCACTTTCGCATTTATCCTTATACCTGCTGTAGCCCTAACCCTAACCCTGAATATCAAATATGCGGAATGTACAGAGATATTCATTCGCCCGTATCTCGGCCGCCCTCGGGCCCATCGACCCCAAACTTCATAGGGGAGTCCGTGGGGAGGGCCCGGACCCTATGCCACCTCCCCCGGCTTCCTAGCCCCAAGGGCCGGGGAGATATTCACGAAAAGGCCCCTGAGCTTACCGGCCGATAGCGGGCGCCCCGAGCGACCCAGCCCCGCAAAACTTACCAGCCTTCTAGGGCTCGCCCCGACCTATCCAACGAGACCTCCCCCAGCTCTCCAGCCCCAAGGGCCGCGGAGATACACCCGCTCGAACCCCGGGAACTTTAGCGCCGCTTACCGGCCGGACCGAGCGACCCACCCCCGCCAAACTCAACAGCCTTCTCGGGCTCCACCGGACCTTTCCAACGAGACCTCCCCCAGCCCGCTAGCCCCAGGGGCCGGGGAGATACACCCGAAAAGTCCCCGGAGCTTGCCGGCCGCTAGCGGGCGCTACGAGCGACCCACACCCGCCAAACTCACCATCCTTCCGGGGCTCCACCGGACCTTTCCAACGAGACCTCCCCCAGCTCTCTAGCCCCAGGGGCCGCGGAGATACACCTGCTCGAACCCCGGGAAATCTAGCGCCGCTTACCGGCCGGACCGAGCGACCTACCCCCGCCAAACTCGACAGCCTTCCCGGGCTCCACCGGACCTTTCCAACGAGACCTTCCCCAGCTCTCTAGCCCCAAGGGCCGGGGAGATATTCACGAAAAGGCCCCGGAGCTTACCGGCCGCTAGCGGGCGCCACGAGCGACCCACCCCCGCCAAACTCCACAGCCTTCCCGGGCTCCACCGGACCTTTCCAACGAGCCCTCCCCCAGCCCTCTAGCCCCAACGGCCGCCGAGATACACCCGGCCAACCCCAAGGGGGAATAGCGCCCTCCACTGCCCGGCCTTCAGGCACCCCTGCCCGGGGTCCTGGGACCGGCCTGGCCCCTTGGATATTAGCCCCAGTGAACCCGGCGCACCAGGGGGCCCCGGGCACCCACACTTAAGCCCCCCTATACTGACTAAACCCCTCCCCGACGCAAGTTTAAAAGACCGGACCCCTGGGAGACCTCCGCATTTTTAACACAGGCCCCTGGGAGACCTCAGCATTTTTGAACACAGGCCCCTGGGAGACCCGAGGTATTTTTCGCGAATATTTTCAAAGTCCGGGGGTGCACTTTCGCATTTCTCCTTATACCTGCTGTATCCCTAAGCCCTAACCTTACCCAAAACTCAACCATAGAGGTGCACGCCTATATCTCAGGACCTGGTGGTGCTAGAGACACCAAACCAAGTGCATTAGACTCGGCGTCCCCCAATTAGGCTATATACCCAATTTCAGCCTCCTAGGACCTACACAAACAAAGTGCACCCCGGGGTGCACTTTCGCATTTATCCTTATACCTATCGTAACCCTAAACCCTAATCTTAACACAAAACGCAACCATAGAGGTGCACGCCTATATCTCAGGACCTGGTGGTGCTAGAGACACCAAACCAAGTGCATTAGACTCGGCGTCCCCCAATTAGTCTATATACCCAATTTCAGCCTCCTAGGACCTACACAAACAAAGTGCACCCCGGGGTGCACTTTCGCATTTATCCTTATACCTGCTGTAGCCCTAACCCTAACCCTGAATATCAAATATGCGGAATGTACAGAGATATTCATTCGCCCGTATCTCGGCCGCCCTCGGGCCCATCGACCCCAAACTTCATAGGGGAGTCCGTGGGGAGGGCCCGGACCCTATGCCACCTCCCCCGGCTTCCTAGCCCCAAGGGCCGGGGAGATATTCACGAAAAGGCCCCTGAGCTTACCGGCCGATAGCGGGCGCCCCGAGCGACCCAGCCCCGCAAAACTTACCAGCCTTCTAGGGCTCGCCCCGACCTATCCAACGAGACCTCCCCCAGCTCTCCAGCCCCAAGGGCCGCGGAGATACACCCGCTCGAACCCCGGGAACTTTAGCGCCGCTTACCGGCCGGACCGAGCGACCCACCCCCGCCAAACTCAACAGCCTTCTCGGGCTCCACCGGACCTTTCCAACGAGACCTCCCCCAGCCCGCTAGCCCCAGGGGCCGGGGAGATACACCCGAAAAGGCCCCGGAGCTTGCCGGCCGCTAGCGGGCGCTACGAGCGACCCACCCCCGCCAAACTCACCAGCCTTCCGGGGCTCCACCGGACCTTTCCAACGAGACCTCCCCCAGCTCTCTAGCCCCAAGGGCCGCGGAGATACACCCGCTCGAACCCCGGGAACTCTAGCGCCGCTTACCGGCCGGACCGAGCGACCTACCCCCGCCAAACTCGACAGCCTTCCCGGGCTCCACCGGACCTTTCCAACGAGACCTTCCCCAGCTCTCTAGCCCCAAGGGCCGGGGAGATATTCACGAAAAGGCCCCGGAGCTTACCGGCCGCTAGCGGGCGCCACGAGCGACCCACCCCCGCCAAACTCCACAGCCTTCCCGGGCTCCACCGGACCTTTCCAACGAGCCCTCCCCCAGCCCTCTAGCCCCAACGGCCGCCGAGATACACCCGGCCAACCCCAAGGGGGAATAGCGCCCTCCACTGCCCGGCCTTCAGGCACCCCTGCCCGGGGTCCTGGGACCGGCCTGGCCCCTTGGATATTAGCCCCAGTGAACCCGGCGCACCAGGGGGCCCCGGGCACCCACACTTAAGCCCCCCTATACTGACTAAACCCCTCCCCGACGCAAGTTTAAAAGACCGGACCCCTGGGAGACCTCCGCATTTTTAACACAGGCCCCTGGGAGACCTCAGCATTTTTGAACACAGGCCCCTGGGAGACCCGAGGTATTTTTCGCGAATATTTTCAAAGTCCGGGGGTGCACTTTCGCATTTCTCCTTATACCTGCTGTATCCCTAAGCCCTAACCTTACCCAAAACTCAACCATAGAGGTGCACGCCTATATCTCAGGACCTGGTGGTGCTAGAGACACCAAACCAAGTGCATTAGACTCGGCGTCCCCCAATTAGGCTATATACCCAATTTCAGCCTCCTAGGACCTACACAAACAAAGTGCACCCCGGGGTGCACTTTCGCATTTATCCTTATACCTATCGTAACCCTAAACCCTAATCTTAACACAAAACGCAACCATAGAGGTGCACGCCTATATCTCAGGACCTGGTGGTGCTAGAGACACCAAACCAAGTGCATTAGACTCGGCGTCCCCCAATTAGTCTATATACCCAATTTCAGCCTCCTAGGACCTACACAAACAAAGTGCACCCCGGGGTGCACTTTCGCATTTATCCTTATACCTGCTGTAGCCCTAACCCTAACCCTGAATATCAAATATGCGGAATGTACAGAGATATTCATTCGCCCGTATCTCGGCCGCCCTCGGGCCCATCGACCCCAAACTTCATAGGGGAGTCCGTGGGGAGGGCCCGGACCCTATGCCACCTCCCCCGGCTTCCTAGCCCCAAGGGCCGGGGAGATATTCACGAAAAGGCCCCTGAGCTTACCGGCCGATAGCGGGCGCCCCGAGCGACCCAGCCCCGCAAAACTTACCAGCCTTCTAGGGCTCGCCCCGACCTATCCAACGAGACCTCCCCCAGCTCTCCAGCCCCAAGGGCCGCGGAGATACACCCGCTCGAACCCCGGGAACTTTAGCGCCGCTTACCGGCCGGACCGAGCGACCCACCCCCGCCAAACTCAACAGCCTTCTCGGGCTCCACCGGACCTTTCCAACGAGACCTCCCCCAGCCCGCTAGCCCCAGGGGCCGGGGAGATACACCCGAAAAGGCCCCGGAGCTTGCCGGCCGCTAGCGGGCGCTACGAGCGACCCACCCCCGCCAAACTCACCAGCCTTCCGGGGCTCCACCGGACCTTTCCAACGAGACCTCCCCCAGCTCTCTAGCCCCAAGGGCCGCGGAGATACACCCGCTCGAACCCCGGGAACTCTAGCGCCGCTTACCGGCCGGACCGAGCGACCTACCCCCGCCAAACTCGACAGCCTTCCCGGGCTCCACCGGACCTTTCCAACGAGACCTTCCCCAGCTCTCTAGCCCCAAGGGCCGGGGAGATATTCACGAAAAGGCCCCGGAGCTTACCGGCCGCTAGCGGGCGCCACGAGCGACCCACCCCCGCCAAACTCCACAGCCTTCCCGGGCTCCACCGGACCTTTCCAACGAGCCCTCCCCCAGCCCTCTAGCCCCAACGGCCGCCGAGATACACCCGGCCAACCCCAAGGGGGAATAGCGCCCTCCACTGCCCGGCCTTCAGGCACCCCTGCCCGGGGTCCTGGGACCGGCCTGGCCCCTTGGATATTAGCCCCAGTGAACCCGGCGCACCAGGGGGCCCCGGGCACCCACACTTAAGCCCCCCTATACTGACTAAACCCCTCCCCGACGCAAGTTTAAAAGACCGGACCCCTGGGAGACCTCCGCATTTTTAACACAGGCCCCTGGGAGACCTCAGCATTTTTGAACACAGGCCCCTGGGAGACCCGAGGTATTTTTCGCGAATATTTTCAAAGTCCGGGGGTGCACTTTCGCATTTCTCCTTATACCTGCTGTATCCCTAAGCCCTAACCTTACCCAAAACTCAACCATAGAGGTGCACGCCTATATCTCAGGACCTGGTGGTGCTAGAGACACCAAACCAAGTGCATTAGACTCGGCGTCCCCCAATTAGGCTATATACCCAATTTCAGCCTCCTAGGACCTACACAAACAAAGTGCACCCCGGGGTGCACTTTCGCATTTATCCTTATACCTATCGTAACCCTAAACCCTAATCTTAACACAAAACGCAACCATAGAGGTGCACGCCTATATCTCAGGACCTGGTGGTGCTAGAGACACCAAACCAAGTGCATTAGACTCGGCGTCCCCCAATTAGTCTATATACCCAATTTCAGCCTCCTAGGACCTACACAAACAAAGTGCACCCCGGGGTGCACTTTCGCATTTATCCTTATACCTGCTGTAGCCCTAACCCTAACCCTGAATATCAAATATGCGGAATGTACAGAGATATTCATTCGCCCGTATCTCGGCCGCCCTCGGGCCCATCGACCCCAAACTTCATAGGGGAGTCCGTGGGGAGGGCCCGGACCCTATGCCACCTCCCCCGGCTTCCTAGCCCCAAGGGCCGGGGAGATATTCACGAAAAGGCCCCTGAGCTTACCGGCCGATAGCGGGCGCCCCGAGCGACCCAGCCCCGCAAAACTTACCAGCCTTCTAGGGCTCGCCCCGACCTATCCAACGAGACCTCCCCCAGCTCTCCAGCCCCAAGGGCCGCGGAGATACACCCGCTCGAACCCCGGGAACTTTAGCGCCGCTTACCGGCCGGACCGAGCGACCCACCCCCGCCAAACTCAACAGCCTTCTCGGGCTCCACCGGACCTTTCCAACGAGACCTCCCCCAGCCCGCTAGCCCCAGGGGCCGGGGAGATACACCCGAAAAGGCCCCGGAGCTTGCCGGCCGCTAGCGGGCGCTACGAGCGACCCACCCCCGCCAAACTCACCAGCCTTCCGGGGCTCCACCGGACCTTTCCAACGAGACCTCCCCCAGCTCTCTAGCCCCAAGGGCCGCGGAGATACACCCGCTCGAACCCCGGGAACTCTAGCGCCGCTTACCGGCCGGACCGAGCGACCTACCCCCGCCAAACTCGACAGCCTTCCCGGGCTCCACCGGACCTTTCCAACGAGACCTTCCCCAGCTCTCTAGCCCCAAGGGCCGGGGAGATATTCACGAAAAGGCCCCGGAGCTTACCGGCCGCTAGCGGGCGCCACGAGCGACCCACCCCCGCCAAACTCCACAGCCTTCC
This sequence comes from Clarias gariepinus, assembly GCF_024256425.1. Taxonomy (NCBI): domain Eukaryota; kingdom Metazoa; phylum Chordata; class Actinopteri; order Siluriformes; family Clariidae; genus Clarias; species Clarias gariepinus. The sequence continues at coordinate 30,229,872 of NC_071118.1, read as the reverse complement.
CGGGCTCCACCGGACCTTTCCAACGAGCCCTCCCCCAGCCCTCTAGCCCCAACGGCCGCCGAGATACACCCGGCCAACCCCAAGGGGGAATAGCGCCCTCCACTGCCCGGCCTTCAGGCACCCCTGCCCGGGGTCCTGGGACCGGCCTGGCCCCTTGGATATTAGCCCCAGTGAACCCGGCGCACCAGGGGGCCCCGGGCACCCACACTTAAGCCCCCCTATACTGACTAAACCCCTCCCCGACGCAAGTTTAAAAGACCGGACCCCTGGGAGACCTCCGCATTTTTAACACAGGCCCCTGGGAGACCTCAGCATTTTTGAACACAGGCCCCTGGGAGACCCGAGGTATTTTTCGCGAATATTTTCAAAGTCCGGGGGTGCACTTTCGCATTTCTCCTTATACCTGCTGTATCCCTAAGCCCTAACCTTACCCAAAACTCAACCATAGAGGTGCACGCCTATATCTCAGGACCTGGTGGTGCTAGAGACACCAAACCAAGTGCATTAGACTCGGCGTCCCCCAATTAGGCTATATACCCAATTTCAGCCTCCTAGGACCTACACAAACAAAGTGCACCCCGGGGTGCACTTTCGCATTTATCCTTATACCTATCGTAACCCTAAACCCTAATCTTAACACAAAACGCAACCATAGAGGTGCACGCCTATATCTCAGGACCTGGTGGTGCTAGAGACACCAAACCAAGTGCATTAGACTCGGCGTCCCCCAATTAGTCTATATACCCAATTTCAGCCTCCTAGGACCTACACAAACAAAGTGCACCCCGGGGTGCACTTTCGCATTTATCCTTATACCTGCTGTAGCCCTAACCCTAACCCTGAATATCAAATATGCGGAATGTACAGAGATATTCATTCGCCCGTATCTCGGCCGCCCTCGGGCCCATCGACCCCAAACTTCATAGGGGAGTCCGTGGGGAGGGCCCGGACCCTATGCCACCTCCCCCGGCTTCCTAGCCCCAAGGGCCGGGGAGATATTCACGAAAAGGCCCCTGAGCTTACCGGCCGATAGCGGGCGCCCCGAGCGACCCAGCCCCGCAAAACTTACCAGCCTTCTAGGGCTCGCCCCGACCTATCCAACGAGACCTCCCCCAGCTCTCCAGCCCCAAGGGCCGCGGAGATACACCCGCTCGAACCCCGGGAACTTTAGCGCCGCTTACCGGCCGGACCGAGCGACCCACCCCCGCCAAACTCAACAGCCTTCTCGGGCTCCACCGGACCTTTCCAACGAGACCTCCCCCAGCCCGCTAGCCCCAGGGGCCGGGGAGATACACCCGAAAAGGCCCCGGAGCTTGCCGGCCGCTAGCGGGCGCTACGAGCGACCCACCCCCGCCAAACTCACCAGCCTTCCGGGGCTCCACCGGACCTTTCCAACGAGACCTCCCCCAGCTCTCTAGCCCCAAGGGCCGCGGAGATACACCCGCTCGAACCCCGGGAACTCTAGCGCCGCTTACCGGCCGGACCGAGCGACCTACCCCCGCCAAACTCGACAGCCTTCCCGGGCTCCACCGGACCTTTCCAACGAGACCTTCCCCAGCTCTCTAGCCCCAAGGGCCGGGGAGATATTCACGAAAAGGCCCCGGAGCTTACCGGCCGCTAGCGGGCGCCACGAGCGACCCACCCCCGCCAAACTCCACAGCCTTCCCGGGCTCCACCGGACCTTTCCAACGAGCCCTCCCCCAGCCCTCTAGCCCCAACGGCCGCCGAGATACACCCGGCCAACCCCAAGGGGGAATAGCGCCCTCCACTGCCCGGCCTTCAGGCACCCCTGCCCGGGGTCCTGGGACCGGCCTGGCCCCTTGGATATTAGCCCCAGTGAACCCGGCGCACCAGGGGGCCCCGGGCACCCACACTTAAGCCCCCCTATACTGACTAAACCCCTCCCCGACGCAAGTTTAAAAGACCGGACCCCTGGGAGACCTCCGCATTTTTAACACAGGCCCCTGGGAGACCTCAGCATTTTTGAACACAGGCCCCTGGGAGACCCGAGGTATTTTTCGCGAATATTTTCAAAGTCCGGGGGTGCACTTTCGCATTTCTCCTTATACCTGCTGTATCCCTAAGCCCTAACCTTACCCAAAACTCAACCATAGAGGTGCACGCCTATATCTCAGGACCTGGTGGTGCTAGAGACACCAAACCAAGTGCATTAGACTCGGCGTCCCCCAATTAGGCTATATACCCAATTTCAGCCTCCTAGGACCTACACAAACAAAGTGCACCCCGGGGTGCACTTTCGCATTTATCCTTATACCTATCGTAACCCTAAACCCTAATCTTAACACAAAACGCAACCATAGAGGTGCACGCCTATATCTCAGGACCTGGTGGTGCTAGAGACACCAAACCAAGTGCATTAGACTCGGCGTCCCCCAATTAGTCTATATACCCAATTTCAGCCTCCTAGGACCTACACAAACAAAGTGCACCCCGGGGTGCACTTTCGCATTTATCCTTATACCTGCTGTAGCCCTAACCCTAACCCTGAATATCAAATATGCGGAATGTACAGAGATATTCATTCGCCCGTATCTCGGCCGCCCTCGGGCCCATCGACCCCAAACTTCATAGGGGAGTCCGTGGGGAGGGCCCGGACCCTATGCCACCTCCCCCGGCTTCCTAGCCCCAAGGGCCGGGGAGATATTCACGAAAAGGCCCCTGAGCTTACCGGCCGATAGCGGGCGCCCCGAGCGACCCAGCCCCGCAAAACTTACCAGCCTTCTAGGGCTCGCCCCGACCTATCCAACGAGACCTCCCCCAGCTCTCCAGCCCCAAGGGCCGCGGAGATACACCCGCTCGAACCCCGGGAACTTTAGCGCCGCTTACCGGCCGGACCGAGCGACCCACCCCCGCCAAACTCAACAGCCTTCTCGGGCTCCACCGGACCTTTCCAACGAGACCTCCCCCAGCCCGCTAGCCCCAGGGGCCGGGGAGATACACCCGAAAAGGCCCCGGAGCTTGCCGGCCGCTAGCGGGCGCTACGAGCGACCCACCCCCGCCAAACTCACCAGCCTTCCGGGGCTCCACCGGACCTTTCCAACGAGACCTCCCCCAGCTCTCTAGCCCCAAGGGCCGCGGAGATACACCCGCTCGAACCCCGGGAACTCTAGCGCCGCTTACCGGCCGGACCGAGCGACCTACCCCCGCCAAACTCGACAGCCTTCCCGGGCTCCACCGGACCTTTCCAACGAGACCTTCCCCAGCTCTCTAGCCCCAAGGGCCGGGGAGATATTCACGAAAAGGCCCCGGAGCTTACCGGCCGCTAGCGGGCGCCACGAGCGACCCACCCCCGCCAAACTCCACAGCCTTCCCGGGCTCCACCGGACCTTTCCAACGAGCCCTCCCCCAGCCCTCTAGCCCCAACGGCCGCCGAGATACACCCGGCCAACCCCAAGGGGGAATAGCGCCCTCCACTGCCCGGCCTTCAGGCACCCCTGCCCGGGGTCCTGGGACCGGCCTGGCCCCTTGGATATTAGCCCCAGTGAACCCGGCGCACCAGGGGGCCCCGGGCACCCACACTTAAGCCCCCCTATACTGACTAAACCCCTCCCCGACGCAAGTTTAAAAGACCGGACCCCTGGGAGACCTCCGCATTTTTAACACAGGCCCCTGGGAGACCTCAGCATTTTTGAACACAGGCCCCTGGGAGACCCGAGGTATTTTTCGCGAATATTTTCAAAGTCCGGGGGTGCACTTTCGCATTTCTCCTTATACCTGCTGTATCCCTAAGCCCTAACCTTACCCAAAACTCAACCATAGAGGTGCACGCCTATATCTCAGGACCTGGTGGTGCTAGAGACACCAAACCAAGTGCATTAGACTCGGCGTCCCCCAATTAGGCTATATACCCAATTTCAGCCTCCTAGGACCTACACAAACAAAGTGCACCCCGGGGTGCACTTTCGCATTTATCCTTATACCTATCGTAACCCTAAACCCTAATCTTAACACAAAACGCAACCATAGAGGTGCACGCCTATATCTCAGGACCTGGTGGTGCTAGAGACACCAAACCAAGTGCATTAGACTCGGCGTCCCCCAATTAGTCTATATACCCAATTTCAGCCTCCTAGGACCTACACAAACAAAGTGCACCCCGGGGTGCACTTTCGCATTTATCCTTATACCTGCTGTAGCCCTAACCCTAACCCTGAATATCAAATATGCGGAATGTACAGAGATATTCATTCGCCCGTATCTCGGCCGCCCTCGGGCCCATCGACCCCAAACTTCATAGGGGAGTCCGTGGGGAGGGCCCGGACCCTATGCCACCTCCCCCGGCTTCCTAGCCCCAAGGGCCGGGGAGATATTCACGAAAAGGCCCCTGAGCTTACCGGCCGATAGCGGGCGCCCCGAGCGACCCAGCCCCGCAAAACTTACCAGCCTTCTAGGGCTCGCCCCGACCTATCCAACGAGACCTCCCCCAGCTCTCCAGCCCCAAGGGCCGCGGAGATACACCCGCTCGAACCCCGGGAACTTTAGCGCCGCTTACCGGCCGGACCGAGCGACCCACCCCCGCCAAACTCAACAGCCTTCTCGGGCTCCACCGGACCTTTCCAACGAGACCTCCCCCAGCCCGCTAGCCCCAGGGGCCGGGGAGATACACCCGAAAAGGCCCCGGAGCTTGCCGGCCGCTAGCGGGCGCTACGAGCGACCCACCCCCGCCAAACTCACCAGCCTTCCGGGGCTCCACCGGACCTTTCCAACGAGACCTCCCCCAGCTCTCTAGCCCCAAGGGCCGCGGAGATACACCCGCTCGAACCCCGGGAACTCTAGCGCCGCTTACCGGCCGGACCGAGCAACCTACCCCCGCCAAACTCGACAGCCTTCCCGGGCTCCACCGGACCTTTCCAACGAGACCTTCCCCAGCTCTCTAGCCCCAAGGGCCGGGGAGATATTCACGAAAAGGCCCCGGAGCTTACCGGCCGCTAGCGGGCGCCACGAGCGACCCACCCCCGCCAAACTCCACAGCCTTCCCGGGCTCCACCGGACCTTTCCAACGAGCCCTCCCCCAGCCCTCTAGCCCCAACGGCCGCCGAGATACACCCGGCCAACCCCAAGGGGGAATAGCGCCCTCCACTGCCCGGCCTTCAGGCACCCCTGCCCGGGGTCCTGGGACCGGCCTGGCCCCTTGGATATTAGCCCCAGTGAACCCGGCGCACCAGGGGGCCCCGGGCACCCACACTTAAGCCCCCCTATACTGACTAAACCCCTCCCCGACGCAAGTTTAAAAGACCGGACCCCTGGGAGACCTCCGCATTTTTAACACAGGCCCCTGGGAGACCTCAGCATTTTTGAACACAGGCCCCTGGGAGACCCGAGGTATTTTTCGCGAATATTTTCAAAGTCCGGGGGTGCACTTTCGCATTTCTCCTTATACCTGCTGTATCCCTAAGCCCTAACCTTACCCAAAACTCAACCATAGAGGTGCACGCCTATATCTCAGGACCTGGTGGTGCTAGAGACACCAAACCAAGTGCATTAGACTCGGCGTCCCCCAATTAGGCTATATACCCAATTTCAGCCTCCTAGGACCTACACAAACAAAGTGCACCCCGGGGTGCACTTTCGCATTTATCCTTATACCTATCGTAACCCTAAACCCTAATCTTAACACAAAACGCAACCATAGAGGTGCACGCCTATATCTCAGGACCTGGTGGTGCTAGAGACACCAAACCAAGTGCATTAGACTCGGCGTCCCCCAATTAGTCTATATACCCAATTTCAGCCTCCTAGGACCTACACAAACAAAGTGCACCCCGGGGTGCACTTTCGCATTTATCCTTATACCTGCTGTAGCCCTAACCCTAACCCTGAATATCAAATATGCGGAATGTACAGAGATATTCATTCGCCCGTATCTCGGCCGCCCTCGGGCCCATCGACCCCAAACTTCATAGGGGAGTCCGTGGGGAGGGCCCGGACCCTATGCCACCTCCCCCGGCTTCCTAGCCCCAAGGGCCGGGGAGATATTCACGAAAAGGCCCCTGAGCTTACCGGCCGATAGCGGGCGCCCCGAGCGACCCAGCCCCGCAAAACTTACCAGCCTTCTAGGGCTCGCCCCGACCTATCCAACGAGACCTCCCCCAGCTCTCCAGCCCCAAGGGCCGCGGAGATACACCCGCTCGAACCCCGGGAACTTTAGCGCCGCTTACCGGCCGGACCGAGCGACCCACCCCCGCCAAACTCAACAGCCTTTTCGGGCTCCACCGGACCTTTCCAACGAGACCTCCCCCAGCCCGCTAGCCCCAGGGGCCGGGGAGATACACCCGAAAAGGCCCCGGAGCTTGCCGGCCGCTAGCGGGCGCTACGAGCGACCCACCCCCGCCAAACTCACCAGCCTTCCGGGGCTCCACCGGACCTTTCCAACGAGACCTCCCCCAGCTCTCTAGCCCCAAGGGCCGCGGAGATACACCCGCTCGAACCCCGGGAACTCTAGCGCCGCTTACCGGCCGGACCGAGCGACCTACCCCCGCCAAACTCGACAGCCTTCCCGGGCTCCACCGGACCTTTCCAACGAGACCTTCCCCAGCTCTCTAGCCCCAAGGGCCGGGGAGATATTCACGAAAAGGCCCCGGAGCTTACCGGCCGCTAGCGGGCGCCACGAGCGACCCACCCCCGCCAAACTCCACAGCCTTCCCGGGCTCCACCGGACCTTTCCAACGAGCCCTCCCCCAGCCCTCTAGCCCCAACGGCCGCCGAGATACACCCGGCCAACCCCAAGGGGGAATAGCGCCCTCCACTGCCCGGCCTTCAGGCACCCCTGCCCGGGGTCCTGGGACCGGCCTGGCCCCTTGGATATTAGCCCCAGTGAACCCGGCGCACCAGGGGGCCCCGGGCACCCACACTTAAGCCCCCCTATACTGACTAAACCCCTTCAACACGCAAGTTTAAAGAGCCGGACCCCTGGGATACCTCCGCATTTTTAACACAGGCCCCTGGGAGACCTCAGCATTTTTTAACACAGGCCCCTGGGAGACCTCAGCATTTTTTAACACAGGCCCCTGGGAGACCCGAGGTATTTTTCGCGAATATTTTTATCCATTTATCCTTATACCTGCTGTAGCCCTAACCCTAATCTTAACACAAAACTCAACCATAGAGGTGCACGCCTATATCTCAGGACCTGGTGGTGCTAGAGACACCAAACCAAGTGCATTAGACTCGGCGTCCCCCAATTAGTCTATATACCCAATTTCAGCCTCCTAGGACCTACACAAACAAAGTGCACCCCGGGGTGCACTTTCGCATTTATCCTTATACCTAACCCTAACCCTAACCCTAACCCTAACCCTAACTTCTTACCACAATTACCAAAAGGGGAAAATTAAGCCACAAAAAGAAGGAAAACATCATGTTGAGAGAGACAGATGCTGTGTGAGAGACAGGTACTGCATGAGAGACAGGTACTGTGTGAGAGACAGGACTGTGTGAGAGACAGTTGCTGTGTGAGAGACAGCTACCGAGAAAGGTACTGTGTGAGAGACAGGACTGTGTGAGAGACAGTTGCTGTGTGAGAGACAGCTACCGAGAGAGAGACAAGTGCTGTGTGAGAGACAGCGGCTAAATTCCCATCAAAACAATAATCATAAAACCTGGGGAATTACTACAAAGAAATGAAATAAAATACTTACACATCAAAACCACAATTACCAAAAGGGGAAACTCCCATCAAAACAATAATCATAAAACCGGACAAAATTAAAGGAAAAACAACTTAAGAAACCTGCAAAAAAAGTAAAAATTAACCACAAAAAGGAGAAAGAAAGAAAATTAAATACTTACCTGTTGTATTTACCTGCCTGGGGGAGCAGAAGTCCTGAAAGAAAGGAAAAAAGACAAAAAATAACAAAGAAATGTCATAAATCATTTTCAGAAAAATTAAAAATTAAATAAATACTTACCTGGTGCACTTTTCTGAAGCTAAATAAATAAGAGGAAAATATTTTCAGAAAAAAGGAAAAAAGGAGAAAAGTTATTTAATTGTTCTTGGCTGTTTAAGAGAATTTTTTCAACAAGGGGGCGGTCCTTGCAGACTATAAAAGGTGACTTACCACAATTTTCAACATTCAAGACTCAAGACAGCCATGAGAAGCATCAGAAATAGTAATGGTCCTTTTTCTTTTAAATAAACTGGGGTGTTTAAAGCAAGTCTGTGCCTGATGAAGGTTGAACAAAACCGAAACGTAGCGCTAAACGACTTGCTAAATGAAGAGCTCATAGTGTAACCAAGGGGAGGGATGTATTTCGGAGCTAAAAGGGGAGATTGGAGGGGTCTGGGACTGATAATGTCGTGGTAGGCCCGTGCATAACGTTGGTTCTGGGCCTGCATGGACCCGAGTCTCCCTACCCTTTCCCCAAAACCTAAACCTAACCCCACTGTTCCCTGCCTTGGACCCTGTCCCGGGACCGTTACCCTATTTGTCATTACCCTAATCCCCCTTTTCCCCTACCTTAACCTAACTCGGGACCCGTGCAGAACCCTGAAGCCACGGCTCTTTTCCCCAAACCCTAACCCTAACACCGGTCGACCGTCATAGTGGAGAAGACTGAAAATGAGGCCTGAGTGGCTGGCCCGTGCACAACGCTGGTTCCGGGTTCTTCCCGGGGCAGCGGATTATTTTACCCTAACCTAACCCTAACCCTAACCCTAACCCTAACCCTATTAGCTTTAAATCTAATGCTTTAAGTCTCAACATTAACCTTAAATGTATTTGACCTCTGACCTTTAACTTTAGGTTTTAGGTCTGCAGGGAACCGAGTCTTCCCAACCTCTCCCCAAACCTATCCTAACCCCAAAGTTCCTTGCCTTGGACCCTGTCCCGGGACCGTTACCCTTATTGTCTTTAACCCTACCTATTTTCCATAACCCTTACCTTACTCGGTGCCCATGTTTGACCTGAAAGTCACAGGCATTTACACTAACATAGGTTATTACACGGTCGTTAGCCTTCGTCGTACAATGGCCTAACTTTAACTAGAAATGACCCCGAATCTCAACCCCCAGGCCCTGATTTAAATCTTAACCCTTAAGCGGGTATCTCGGCTCATGGAGGGTCTTTACAACAATTTAGCTAAAAGCAAAGTCTTTAGCTCTTAAAATTTAAACAGGCGACACCGGTCGACCGTCATAGTGGAGGAGGCTGAAAATGAGGCCTGAGTGGCTGGCCCGTGCACAACGCTGGTTCCGGGTTCTTTCCGGGGCAGCGGATTATTTTACCCTAACCCTAACCCTAACCCTAACCCTAAGAACCTGGATTGGCCTTCCATTAAGGCTTTACTTGGCTGGGGATTTTACTATCATTCTGATAGAATTTTCCTCAGGAGGCCATTCCAGTAGAAGCTTGATTGATCTGATTTCGGGGTCATCCGCTGGGATGAGACGGTCTCCACTCACTTCCCGGTGCAGCACTCTGCCCAAATGGTTCCGGAAACCTTGCGGTGTTAACAAAAGGGCCTTTGGCAGAGAGGTGAGTCATGGTCTTCTACCAGTCTTCACTGTGTTTGGTATATTTAGGAGTGTTACTGTATGATGGTTTAGGCTGTATTAGGATCATTGCAGTGAATTTAAACCTAATCTTTAATTACATTGGTATCATAAATAGGACTTTATTAAATTTCATTTCTCTAAATCATTTTCAAATTAAACAAAAAATATTTTAAAGTGATGGTATGATGGTTCAGGTTGTATTAGCATAATTGCAATACATTTAAACCTTAATTCTATAGTCTTTAATTATACCAGTAATTTAAATAGGACTTTAAAAAGGTTTATTTATTAAAATTAAAATTTTAAATCAATAAATAAATAAACATGAATTATTTTTTCAATTGGCTATGGGACACGAGCCGAGGACTGATCCACCTACGGCTGGCCGCCATGGATGAGGGTGTATAGTAATGAAAGGCCGAAACACCCTGTGACTCTATGGTTTACTACTGATGACGTGTCTCACAATTTAGGATATCGTTGGGTTAAAGGGAACTTTAATCTTAGCTCATACCCTTAACCTTAAATAGAATTTAATGCGTTTCCTCTCCCTGAACCTAAACATAACCTTCAGTGTCTTCAGCTGCTTATCAAAAACTCTATGCCTAAACCTTTAACCCTAAATATAACCATCAGTTTTGAACCCTAGGCCTAAACCTTAACTCTTAGCATAACCGTCAGTTTTAACCCTAAACTCTTAGAACCCTATTAGCTTTAAATCTAATGCTTTAAGTCTCAACATTAACCTTAAATGTATTTGACCTCTGACCTTTAACTTTAGGTTTTAGGTCTGCAGGGAACCGAGTCTTCCCAACCTCTCCCCAAACCTATCCTAACCCCAAAGTTCCTTGCCTTGGACCCTGTCCCGGGACCGTTACCCTTATTGTCTTTAACCCTACCTATTTTCCATAACCCTTACCTTACTCGGTGCCCATGTTTGACCTTAAAGTCACAGGCATTTACACTAACATAGGTTATTACACGGTCGTTAGCCTTCGTCGTACAATGGCCTAACTTTAACTAGAAATGACCCCGAATCTTAACCCCCAGGCCCTGATTTAAATTTTAACCCTTAAGCGGGTATCTCGGCTCATGGAGGGTCTTTACAACAATTTAGCTAAAAGCAAAGTCTTTAGCTCTTAAACTTTAAACAGGCGACACCGGTCGACCGTCATAGTGGAGGAGGCTGAAAATGAGGCCTGAGTGGCTGGCCCGTGCACAACGCTGGTTCCGGGTTCTTCCCGGGGCAGCGGATTATTTTACCCTAACCTAACACCCTGTGACTCTATGGTTTACTACTGATGACGTGTCTCACAATTTAGGATATCGTTGGGTGTTAGAATTATTTTATATATAAAGGAGTTATTTCTACTCTCTTGCTCTCTTCCTCATAGATCTGATATTAACGTGTTAAATCTTTCCTGCTGCTACCTTCCTGTCTCCTCTTGCATCTGCTCCTTAAGGTGTGAGCGCTCCCACGCTCCCCTTCCCATTCTCTTTTCATGTCTCTCTCCCCCCCTCTCTCTCTCTCCCCCTCTGTCTCCTTCCCCCTCTCCCCCTAACTCGAGCCAACATCTTGTGATCTGTCCCTGGACGGACACCTCTCTATCTTCCTCTCCTTTGATTCTTCAGGATCTCACCAGGACATTTACAATGGTTCATGTTCTTTGTAGTAACATATGTCTATGGCACAGGCGTTTGGTCAAACATATATAAACCCCATCTTTTGCTGTTAATAAACAGAGACCTTTCTGACGGACAACGTGTGTGTGTGTGTGTTTGACTGAGTCTCTCCTGGCCAGAGAAGCTTACCAAAGCACAGCGGACAGACCGAGCAACTCGCCTCTCCTACTACGTAACTTTAGAAAAACTTTACATTGGGTTAAAGGGAACTTTAATCTTAGCTCATACCCTTAACCTTAAGTAGGATTTAATGCGTTTCCTCTCCCTGAACCTAAACATAACCGTCAGTGTCTTCAGCTGCTTATTAAGAACTCTAAGCCTAAACCTTTAACCCTAAATATAACCGTCAGTTTCGAACCCTAGGCCTAAACCTTAACTCTTAGCATAACCGTTAGTTTTAACCCTAAACTCTTAGAACCCTATTAGCTTCAAATATAATGTTTTAAGTCTTAACATTGACCTTAAATGTATTTGACCTCTGACCTTTAATATTAGGTTTTAGGTCTGCAGGGAACCGAGTCTTCCCAACCTCTCCCCAAACCTATCCTAACCCCAAAGTTCCTTGCCTTGGACCCTGTCCCGGGACCGTTACCCTTATTGTCTTTAACCCTACCTATTTTCCATAACCCTTACCTTACTCGGTGCCCATGTTTGACCTTAAAGTCACAGGCATTTACACTAACATAGGTTATTACACGGTCGTTAGCCTTCGTCGTACAATGGCCTAACTTTAACTAGAAATGACCCCGAATCTCAACCCCCAGGCCCTGATTTAAATTTTAACCCTTAAGCGGGTATCTCGGCTCATGGAGGGTCTTTACAACAATTTAGCTAAAAGCAAAGTCTTTAGCTCTTAAACTTTAAACAGGCGACACCGGTCGACCGTCATAGTGGAGGAGGCTGAAAATGAGGCCTGAGTGGCTGGCCCGTGCACAACGCTGGTTCCGGGTTCTTCCCGGGGCAGCGGATTATTTTACCCTAACCTAACCCAGCCAGTGCCGCCCTCGGTCACCTTGTTGGAAGCTATCTCCATGTCCTAGTGGGTAGAGGTTAAAACATTATCCTAATTGGTAACCTCACTATGTAAAAGATAATACCATTTTAATATAGATACCCACCTAGGCACCCTATTAGCTGGGGACAACAGTTTTGCTGCTTATTCACGAGCACATGCTGTGATGATTGGACTGAGAGACACGGGTGATCCGTTGTTTAGGGCGGCCGAACAAACGGGCTCGAATGCGTCGGCAGGGGAGATAGGACGGGACGTTAGACCTCGGGCGTAAGCGCATATGGCGTCAAGGTTCAGCAGGCGTGCTCCGGAGCACGATTTGGGATTAGCCCGAATCTAGTGTAGGGGTCCGTGCCACCCTCGGAAGGAACGGGTAGGCCGATCACGACCCGCGATCTCGTGCCATCCTCGGAGGTCCAGTCCACCCCGAGCCGATAGGCGATCTCTTAGCTTAGGCTCTGGTTGCGTGCCTCAGCCTGTCGCCCAATGCTGTCCTGGGGCATCCTTAATTGATCCCCGTCGGCTTTCCGGGACCCCTAAATAGGCGTCTGCTGGTCCAATCTGTCCCACTCAGAGCGTTAAAGCTCAGGCACGAGTGATTTAACATGCGTCGTAGGTTATTAGGCCTTTGTATAATCTTAATACTTGATGTTATTTATTTATTAAATAGGCTAAACATCGCTGAGTAGGGAAACAGAGGTGATTGCAACTGTAATTCACTCTGATATAAAATATTTGGGCTGCAACTGTGGCCTGAATCACAAATTAGAGACGTTTAGTAGATACTTTAATTCAAAAATACAAAAATATATAATTCTTACTTTAGCAGCGATCTGAAATATTGATTTTTAAATGTGTAATGTATCATAGGTTATTAGACTTTAGATTAAAATAATTACAAAATCATATTCTATTATTTTTAAATAGGTATAAACTTGCTAAATATATAAATGAGGGTGATTGCAACTGTGATCCACTCTGATATAAAATATTTAGGCTGCAACTGTGGCCTAAACATTAAATTAAAGATATTTTTTAGATGTTTTAAACTATAAGAGTTTTTACCCTATTGGCGTTCCGTAACTGACTGTGCCCCTAAGCATCATGGGCAACCTAAATCTGGAGTATATTTTAACAAATAACTCCTAAACCACAAAAGATAGAATCGTGCCGTTTTTTGCAACGTGATCTTTGTGACACACTGAATGGAAACAATAAATAACTGATTAATACCAAAAAAATATTTAATCTACCATCAGTGTGAAAAATATGCCGATTAAGAACCTGGATTGGCCTTCCATTAAGGCTTTACTTGGCTGGGGATTTTACTATCATTCTGATAGAATTTTCCTCAGGAGGCCATTCCAGTAGAAGCTTGATTGATCTGATTTCGGGGTCATCCGCTGGGATGAGACGGTCTCCACTCACTTCCCGGTGCAGCACTCTGCCCAAATGGTTCCGGAAACCTTGCGGTGTTAACAAAAGGGCCTTTGGCAGAGAGGTGAGTCATGGTCTTCTACCAGTCTTCACTGTGTTTGGTATATTTAGGAGTGTTACTGTATGATGGTTTAGGCTGTATTAGGATCATTGCAGTGAATTTAAACCTAATCTTTAATTACATTGGTATCATAAATAGGACTTTATTAAATTTCATTTCTCTAAATCATTTTCAAATTAAACAAAAAATATTTTAAAGTGATGGTATGATGGTTCAGGTTGTATTAGCATAATTGCAATACATTTAAACCTTAATTCTATAGTCTTTAATTATACCAGTATTTTAAATAGGACTTTAAAAAGGTTTATTTATTAAAATTAAAATTTTAAATCAATAAATAAATAAACATGAATTATTTTTTCAATTGGCTATGGGACACGAGCCGAGGACTGATCCACCTACGGCTGGCCGCCATGGATGAGGGTGTATAGTAATGAAAGGCCGAAACACCCTGTGACTCTATGGTTTACTACTGATGACGTGTCTCACAATTTAGGATATCGTTGGGTTAAAGGGAACTTTAATCTTAGCTCATACCCTTAACCTTAAATAGAATTTAATGCGTTTCCTCTCCCTGAACCTAAACATAACCTTCAGTGTCTTCAGCTGCTTATCAAAAACTCTATGCCTAAACCTTTAACCCTAAATATAACCATCAGTTTTGAACCCTAGGCCTAAACCTTAACTCTTAGCATAACCGTCAGTTTTAACCCTAAACTCTTAGAACCCTATTAGCTTTAAATCTAATGCTTTAAGTCTCAACATTAACCTTAAATGTATTTGACCTCTGACCTTTAACTTTAGGTTTTAGGTCTGCAGGGAACCGAGTCTTCCCAACCTCTCCCCAAACCTATCCTAACCCCAAAGTTCCTTGCCTTGGACCCTGTCCCGGGACCGTTACCCTTATTGTCTTTAACCCTACCTATTTTCCATAACCCTTACCTTACTCGGTGCCCATGTTTGACCTTAAAGTCACAGGCATTTACACTAACATAGGTTATTACACGGTCGTTAGCCTTCGTCGTACAATGGCCTAACTTTAACTAGAAATGACCCCGAATCTTAACCCCCAGGCCCTGATTTAAATTTTAACCCTTAAGCGGGTATCTCGGCTCATGGAGGGTCTTTACAACAATTTAGCTAAAAGCAAAGTCTTTAGCTCTTAAACTTTAAACAGGCGACACCGGTCGACCGTCATAGTGGAGGAGGCTGAAAATGAGGCCTGAGTGGCTGGCCCGTGCACAACGCTGGTTCCGGGTTCTTCCCGGGGCAGCGGATTATTTTACCCTAACCTAACACCCTGTGACTCTATGGTTTACTACTGATGACGTGTCTCACAATTTAGGATATCGTTGGGTGTTAGAATTATTTTATATATAAAGGAGTTATTTCTACTCTCTTGCTCTCTTCCTCATAGATCTGATATTAACGTGTTAAATCTTTCCTGCTGCTACCTTCCTGTCTCCTCTTGCATCTGCTCCTTAAGGTGTGAGCGCTCCCACGCTCCCCTTCCCATTCTCTTTTCATGTCTCTCTCCCCCCCTCTCTCTCTCTCCCCCTCTGTCTCCTTCCCCCTCTCCCCCTAACTCGAGCCAACATCTTGTGATCTGTCCCTGGACGGACACCTCTCTATCTTCCTCTCCTTTGATTCTTCAGGATCTCACCAGGACATTTACAATGGTTCATGTTCTTTGTAGTAACATATGTCTATGGCACAGGCGTTTGGTCAAACATATATAAACCCCATCTTTTGCTGTTAATAAACAGAGACCTTTCTGACGGACAACGTGTGTGTGTGTGTGTTTGACTGAGTCTCTCCTGGCCAGAGAAGCTTACCAAAGCACAGCGGACAGACCGAGCAACTCGCCTCTCCTACTACGTAACTTTAGAAAAACTTTACATTGGGTTAAAGGGAACTTTAATCTTAGCTCATACCCTTAACCTTAAGTAGGATTTAATGCGTTTCCTCTCCCTGAACCTAAACATAACCGTCAGTGTCTTCAGCTGCTTATTAAGAACTCTAAGCCTAAACCTTTAACCCTAAATATAACCGTCAGTTTCGAACCCTAGGCCTAAACCTTAACTCTTAGCATAACCGTTAGTTTTAACCCTAAACTCTTAGAACCCTATTAGCTTCAAATATAATGTTTTAAGTCTTAACATTGACCTTAAATGTATTTGACCTCTGACCTTTAATATTAGGTTTTAGGTCTGCAGGGAACCGAGTCTTCCCAACCTCTCCCCAAACCTATCCTAACCCCAAAGTTCCTTGCCTTGGACCCTGTCCCGGGACCGTTACCCTTATTGTCTTTAACCCTACCTATTTTCCATAACCCTTACCTTACTCGGTGCCCATGTTTGACCTTAAAGTCACAGGCATTTACACTAACATAGGTTATTACACGGTCGTTAGCCTTCGTCGTACAATGGCCTAACTTTAACTAGAAATGACCCCGAATCTCAACCCCCAGGCCCTGATTTAAATTTTAACCCTTAAGCGGGTATCTCGGCTCATGGAGGGTCTTTACAACAATTTAGCTAAAAGCAAAGTCTTTAGCTCTTAAACTTTAAACAGGCGACACCGGTCGACCGTCATAGTGGAGGAGGCTGAAAATGAGGCCTGAGTGGCTGGCCCGTGCACAACGCTGGTTCCGGGTTCTTCCCGGGGCAGCGGATTATTTTACCCTAACCTAACCCAGCCAGTGCCGCCCTCGGTCACCTTGTTGGAAGCTATCTCCATGTCCTAGTGGGTAGAGGTTAAAACATTATCCTAATTGGTAACCTCACTATGTAAAAGATAATACCATTTTAATATAGATACCCACCTAGGCACCCTATTAGCTGGGGACAACAGTTTTGCTGCTTATTCACGAGCACATGCTGTGATGATTGGACTGAGAGACACGGGTGATCCGTTGTTTAGGGCGGCCGAACAAACGGGCTCGAATGCGTCGGCAGGGGAGATAGGACGGGACGTTAGACCTCGGGCGTAAGCGCATATGGCGTCAAGGTTCAGCAGGCGTGCTCCGGAGCACGATTTGGGATTAGCCCGAATCTAGTGTAGGGGTCCGTGCCACCCTCGGAAGGAACGGGTAGGCCGATCACGACCCGCGATCTCGTGCCATCCTCGGAGGTCCAGTCCACCCCGAGCCGATAGGCGATCTCTTAGCTTAGGCTCTGGTTGCGTGCCTCAGCCTGTCGCCCAATGCTGTCCTGGGGCATCCTTAATTGATCCCCGTCGGCTTTCCGGGACCCCTAAATAGGCGTCTGCTGGTCCAATCTGTCCCACTCAGAGCGTTAAAGCTCAGGCACGAGTGATTTAACATGCGTCGTAGGTTATTAGGCCTTTGTATAATCTTAATACTTGATGTTATTTATTTATTAAATAGGCTAAACATCGCTGAGTAGGGAAACAGAGGTGATTGCAACTGTAATTCACTCTGATATAAAATATTTGGGCTGCAACTGTGGCCTGAATCACAAATTAGAGACGTTTAGTAGATACTTTAATTCAAAAATACAAAAATATATAATTCTTACTTTAGCAGCGATCTGAAATATTGATTTTTAAATGTGTAATGTATCATAGGTTATTAGACTTTAGATTAAAATAATTACAAAATCATATTCTATTATTTTTAAATAGGTATAAACTTGCTAAATATATAAATGAGGGTGATTGCAACTGTGATCCACTCTGATATAAAATATTTAGGCTGCAACTGTGGCCTAAACATTAAATTAAAGATATTTTTTAGATGTTTTAAACTATAAGAGTTTTTACCCTATTGGCGTTCCGTAACTGACTGTGCCCCTAAGCATCATGGGCAACCTAAATCTGGAGTATATTTTAACAAATAACTCCTAAACCACAAAAGATAGAATCGTGCCGTTTTTTGCAACGTGATCTTTGTGACACACTGAATGGAAACAATAAATAACTGATTAATACCAAAAAAATATTTAATCTACCATCAGTGTGAAAAATATGCCGATTAAGAACCTGGATTGGCCTTCCATTAAGGCTTTACTTGGCTGGGGATTTTACTATCATTCTGATAGAATTTTCCTCAGGAGGCCATTCCAGTAGAAGCTTGATTGATCTGATTTCGGGGTCATCCGCTGGGATGAGACGGTCTCCACTCACTTCCCGGTGCAGCACTCTGCCCAAATGGTTCCGGAAACCTTGCGGTGTTAACAAAAGGGCCTTTGGCAGAGAGGTGAGTCATGGTCTTCTACCAGTCTTCACTGTGTTTGGTATATTTAGGAGTGTTACTGTATGATGGTTTAGGCTGTATTAGGATCATTGCAGTGAATTTAAACCTAATCTTTAATTACATTGGTATCATAAATAGGACTTTATTAAATTTCATTTCTCTAAATCATTTTCAAATTAAACAAAAAATATTTTAAAGTGATGGTATGATGGTTCAGGTTGTATTAGCATAATTGCAATACATTTAAACCTTAATTCTATAGTCTTTAATTATACCAGTATTTTAAATAGGACTTTAAAAAGGTTTATTTATAAAAATTAAAATTTTAAATCAATAAATAAATAAACATGAATTATTTTTTCAATTGGCTATGGGACACGAGCCGAGGACTGATCCACCTACGGCTGGCCGCCATGGATGAGGGTGTATAGTAATGAAAGGCCGAAACACCCTGTGACTCTATGGTTTACTACTGATGACGTGTCTCACAATTTAGGATATCGTTGGGTTAAAGGGAACTTTAATCTTAGCTCATACCCTTAACCTTAAATAGAATTTAATGCGTTTCCTCTCCCTGAACCTAAACATAACCTTCAGTGTCTTCAGCTGCTTATCAAAAACTCTATGCCTAAACCTTTAACCCTAAATATAACCATCAGTTTTGAACCCTAGGCCTAAACCTTAACTCTTAGCATAACCGTCAGTTTTAACCCTAAACTCTTAGAACCCTATTAGCTTTAAATCTAATGCTTTAAGTCTCAACATTAACCTTAAATGTATTTGACCTCTGACCTTTAACTTTAGGTTTTAGGTCTGCAGGGAACCGAGTCTTCCCAACCTCTCCCCAAACCTATCCTAACCCCAAAGTTCCTTGCCTTGGACCCTGTCCCGGGACCGTTACCCTTATTGTCTTTAACCCTACCTATTTTCCATAACCCTTACCTTACTCGGTGCCCATGTTTGACCTTAAAGTCACAGGCATTTACACTAACATAGGTTATTACACGGTCGTTAGCCTTCGTCGTACAATGGCCTAACTTTAACTAGAAATGACCCCGAATCTTAACCCCCAGGCCCTGATTTAAATTTTAACCCTTAAGCGGGTATCTCGGCTCATGGAGGGTCTTTACAACAATTTAGCTAAAAGCAAAGTCTTTAGCTCTTAAACTTTAAACAGGCGACACCGGTCGACCGTCATAGTGGAGGAGGCTGAAAATGAGGCCTGAGTGGCTGGCCCGTGCACAACGCTGGTTCCGGGTTCTTCCCGGGGCAGCGGATTATTTTACCCTAACCTAACACCCTGTGACTCTATGGTTTACTACTGATGACGTGTCTCACAATTTAGGATATCGTTGGGTGTTAGAATTATTTTATATATAAAGGAGTTATTTCTACTCTCTTGCTCTCTTCCTCATAGATCTGATATTAACGTGTTAAATCTTTCCTGCTGCTACCTTCCTGTCTCCTCTTGCATCTGCTCCTTAAGGTGTGAGTGCTCCCACGCTCCCCTTCCCATTCTCTTTTCATGTCTCTCTCCCCCCCTCTCTCTCTCTCCCCCTCTGTCTCCTTCCCCCTCTCCCCCTAACTCGAGCCAACATCTTGTGATCTGTCCCTGGACGGACACCTCTCTATCTTCCTCTCCTTTGATTCTTCAGGATCTCACCAGGACATTTACAATGGTTCATGTTCTTTGTAGTAACATATGTCTATGGCACAGGCGTTTGGTCAAACATATATAAACCCCATCTTTTGCTGTTAATAAACAGAGACCTTTCTGACGGACAACGTGTGTGTGTGTGTGTTTGACTGAGTCTCTCCTGGCCAGAGAAGCTTACCAAAGCACAGCGGACAGACCGAGCAACTCGCCTCTCCTACTACGTAACTTTAGAAAAACTTTACATTGGGTTAAAGGGAACTTTAATCTTAGCTCATACCCTTAACCTTAAGTAGGATTTAATGCGTTTCCTCTCCCTGAACCTAAACATAACCGTCAGTGTCTTCAGCTGCTTATTAAGAACTCTAAGCCTAAACCTTTAACCCTAAATATAACCGTCAGTTTCGAACCCTAGGCCTAAACCTTAACTCTTAGCATAACCGTTAGTTTTAACCCTAAACTCTTAGAACCCTATTAGCTTCAAATATAATGTTTTAAGTCTTAACATTGACCTTAAATGTATTTGACCTCTGACCTTTAACTTTAGGTTTTAGGTCTGCAGGGAACCGAGTCTTCCCAACCTCTCCCCAAACCTATCCTAACCCCAAAGTTCCTTGCCTTGGACCCTGTCCCGGGACCGTTACCCTTATTGTCTTTAACCCTACCTATTTTCCATAACCCTTACCTTACTCGGTGCCCATGTTTGACCTTAAAGTCACAGGCATTTACACTAACATAGGTTATTACACGGTCGTTAGCCTTCGTCGTACAATGGCCTAACTTTAACTAGAAATGACCCCGAATCTCAACCCCCAGGCCCTGATTTAAATTTTAACCCTTAAGCGGGTATCTCGGCTCATGGAGGGTCTTTACAACAATTTAGCTAAAAGCAAAGTCTTTAGCTCTTAAACTTTAAACAGGCGACACCGGTCGACCGTCATAGTGGAGGAGGCTGAAAATGAGGCCTGAGTGGCTGGCCCGTGCACAACGCTGGTTCCGGGTTCCTCCCGGGGCAGCGGATTATTTTACCCTAACCTAACCCACACTTAAGCCCTCCTATACGGACTAAACCCTTCTTGAAGTTCTCTTAAAGAACCGGGCCCCTGGGATACCTTGGAATTTTTTATTACAGGCCCCTGGTATACCCGGAAACTTTGTCGAAATTTTTCTAAGTCCTCGAGTATCTCAGGGGTGAGGAGTTTCAAGGGCCAAAGCACTGGTGCTTAGTCCGTGTAGGGGGGCTTAAGTGTGGGGGGCCAGGGGCGGATGGTGCGCCGGGTTAGGGTTAGTATCTTTTTATTTAGGAAGATATGTCTTTTTATATCAATAGTATATATATAGTAAGTAATATATTTCAGACATTATTCCAATACAGAGGAGGAGACTCTAAAATTATTATTAGTTTCTATGCATGCATTTGTGATTTAATTTAACTTTCCCATTGCTCACAATTTGAATTTGTTCACACTGCAGATGAGAAGACTCATTTGGGGACTGACCTGACAGAGACAGTGAAAGATGGCACAGTGTGGCGTAAAAAACAGGTGGGGATGTGTCTCTTTTTCACCCCAATAGAAGCGTACGCTGCAGATGGAGAGCCAACAGCTAAGGCCAGGAAAAGTATCTCGAGTTGCCTTCAGAGCTTCCTGTGTTTCATCACTCTTTACATGCTTCATAGCATTCAAGAATGGACTATTTAACATGCACAGCAAACGGAGCATGTTCATTGGTTCATGGCCCTCCCTGACCTAATGGCATTTATTGGAATTGTCATCTTGCGGGGGCTTACTAAGGTTCCATTACTACGTGACTGCTGGTCAGCAAACCTGGGAAACCCCCAGATCATTGGAACTATGCCACGAAACCGCTTCCAAGATATCATGCAACACCTACGCTTTGATGACAGGTCCACCTGCAGTGATCGAGCAAAGACTCAATAAGTTTGCTGCAATTTCCAGTGTGTGGGGATCATTTGTCACCAACTGCATCACGTCCTACAACCCTGGTCTACTGTTAATGAACAGCTTTTCCTGTCAAAGACTCGGTGCTGTTTTCTGCAGTATATAGCAACTAAACCTGACAAGTTTGGGATGAAGTTTTGGGTGGCTTGCGATCTAAAATCCAAGTACATTTGCAATGTCCTCCCATATCTTGGCAAGGATCCCAATCATCCCAGTGGAGAGAGACTGTCTAAAAATGTAGTGATGAGGCTGATGGAACCATTCCTAGACAAGGGCAGAAATGTTACCATGGACAATTTCTTCACATCGCTGTCACTTGCGCAAAAACGTCTAAGATGGAAAACCACTACCCTCAGCATAGGATAGTGTTATTTGATATCTTTCATTTGAAGCACAGGTAGATAATATTACCAGGATAGCATTCTTTCACCTCAGAAATATTGCCAAGATAAGAAATTTATTGTCACCAAATGATGCAGAAAAACTAGTTCATGCTTTTATCACGTCTAGGTTGGACTATTGTAATGCCTTACTGTCTGGTTGTTCAACTAGGTGCTTAAACAAGCTTCAATTAGTCCAGAATGCAGCAGCGAGAGTCATCACTCGTAACCAGAAGATATGAGCACATCACCCCTATCTTATCCACATTGCATTGGCTTCCTGTGAAATTTCGCATCGATTTTAAAATACTACTCTTGACGTATAAAGCATTAAATGGTCTCGCGCTCTGCAGTATCTGAGTGAACTGCTAGTGTCTTACAATCCGCCACGCCTACTTCGATCAAAGGATGCAGGCTGCTTGTCAGTATTATTATTAAAACTACAGCAGGGGGCAGAGCTTTTTCTTACAAAGCCCCAAAGTTATGGAATAGTCTTCCAAATAGTGTTCGGGACTCAGACACAGTCTCAGTGTTTAAGTCCAGGCTAAAAACCTATTTATTTAGCCAAGCATTTTTATAAATAGATTTGCCTTAGGTAAAGGAGCAGATCTGGGGGACTCATGGACGTAGAGTATTAGGTGAACTGGTATGTTTGGATGCTGTCTTCCCCACTCACATTGATCACTCAGGTTTGTTGACAGTGAGGTGATTGGTTGCCTTACATCTCTGGAAGCCCTCATGTTTGTGTTTCCTTCTGGCTCTCCCTTTTTAGTTATGCTGTCATAGTTAGTCCTGCCGGAGTCTCTGCTTGCACTCTGCACTAAATATACATTCACTTTTTACATTGTTCGACTGTGACCATACCTAACTGTTATTTCTCCATCTCTTTGCTCTCTCCTTTTCTGCTCTCTCCTCTCTCTCCTTTTTCCTCTACCTATCTCTCTGTCGAGCTTTACATGTCGCTCCTGAGCTGCCAGTGATCCAGACCCTCTCTGCCCGCTGGACCTCTCTAACTCATCCTGGAGTCCTGCTACTGGTTGAAGATCTCATCACATGGATGCCCCCGTGTGGTCTGCCTGGAATGCGTGTGGTGACTGGGGTTGGTTCCACTTTTCCATGAAGGTGGTCCTGTCCTCGACTGATGCAGACAGCTGTTCTCTGAGGACCTGTGACTTCAGTCGCTCAATAGTTTAGGACTGGAATTTCTCACAGTCTACCTGAGCCTCCAGGAACAAACTGGACTTTAATCTTACACATCTCCTCTTATACTGAACTTCCAGTCTCGCATATTATTATGCACATCAATCCCTGCTATCTGTTTTCACCCTGTTGAGTCTGGTTCCTCTCAAGGTTTCTTCCTATTACCATCTCAGGGAGTTTTTCCTTGCCACTGTCGCCGTCGTCCTAGGCTTGCTCATTAGAGACAATCATATAATTTTGATTCATACACATTCACATTTCATACGAACTTAATTATTTTTATTGTGTTAAGCTGCTTTGTGATGTAAATCGTTAAAAGCGCTATACAAATAAAATTGAATTTAATTTAATTATGTGTTATACGTTGCAGGTTGTTTGTGGTTCTATGTTTATCTATTTCTAATTTCTAGAATCAACACCTCCAAGTGTGTCATTGTGTGTAAAAGTGCTATTAAAATTCAATTTAATTCAATTCAATTCAATTTTATTTGTATAGCGCTTTTAGCAATTTTCATTGCCGCAAAGCAGCTTTACATAGTCAAAAGAATTATTTAAGTTTGTATGAAATGTGAATTTGTATGAATCAAAATGGTCAGTTTGTCCCTGGTGAGCAAGCCGAGGGCGACAGTGGCAAGGAAAAACTCCCTGAGAAGGTAATAGGAAGAAACCTTGAGAGGAACCAGACTCAACAGGGAACCCATCCTCATTTGGGTGAAACAGAAAGCAGTAAATGATCTGCATTTATACAGTGTGTAGGGTGGGAGGCAGTTCAGCTATAATAGCTGATGTTAATTGATGTTAATATGGAGTCCAGGTAGTTATTGAAAACCCAGGTAGACTTGTAAGAAGTTCCAGTCATGAACTATCGAACTGTCAAGTCCCCAGAGAAACAGTTGCCAACACCAGTCAAGGTCAGAACCATTTTCTAGGTAGAGAGAATCATTCCCAGACACCAGACGCATCCCAGAGAGACACACGGGGCATCCATGTGACGAGATCTTCAGCCAGAAGCGGGGCACCAGGATGGTTCAGACAGGTCCGGAGGGCAGAGGGAGTCTGGATCACTGGCAGCTCAGGAACGACATGTGTAGCTCGACAGAGAGAGAGAGAGAAAGAGTAAAAGGGGGGGGACAGGAGGAGAGAGGAAAAAGAAAGAGGGGGGGAAAGAGAAGAAGAAGAGAGATGGCAGTTAGGTACGGTCACAGTCACACAATGTATAATGTGAATGTATATTAACTGTAGAGTGCAAGCAGAGACTCCGGCAGGACTAACTATGACAGCATAACAAAAAAGGGAGAGCCAGAAGGAAACACAAACATGAGGGCTTCCTGACATGTAAAGCAAACAATCACCTCACCGTCAGCAAACCTGAGTGATCAATGAGAGTGAGGAAGACAGCATCCAAACATACCAGTTCACCATAATACTCTACGCCCATGAGTCCCCCAGATCTGCTCCTTTACCTATGGCAAATCTATTTATAAAAATGCTTGGCTAAATAAATAGGTTTTTAGCCTGGACTTAAACACTGAGACTGTGTCTGAGTCCCGAAGACTATTTGGAAGACTATTCCATAACTTTGGGGCTTTGTAAGAAAAAGCTCTGCCCCCAGTATATAAAATAACAATTTATCTTATTTATTAGCAGATAATACCACCAAAAGGAAGCCAAACACTGTCACCCTTTACAACACCACAAAGTGTGGCATGGATGTGATGGACCAGATGGTGCGAGAGTACACTGTCCGCACAGGAACACGGCGCTGGCCAGTTGCCGTGTTCTATAACATGATTGACATGGCAGCAATGAATGCACATGTGCTGCATCAAGCATGCACCAGGATGCAGCAAAGACAGGTGGACTTCCTGGTGGAGCTTGCAAGAGAGTTGACTTACTCTCATATGGCTGTGAAGAAGGCAAGAAAAGAACAGTTGCTTCGGACACAACCCTCCACACCTAGCCCTGGAAAAAGAGCCATGTGTCAGGTCACACACAAATGCAAAAACAATCATGCCACTGTGCGATGTGATCACTGCTACAGATACACATGTAGTAAATGCAGACTAGAGATACCATGGCAGTGCCAGAATTGTAAGTGATTGCTGAAATGTACTCACTCACTTTTTATTATTATTTGTAAATATGTGTACAAATGGTTGGTTTGTTTTTTATTTTATTTTGTACTGTTTTTATCAATAAATCTCAGCAACAAAGGGAAAAAAAACACAGGTCACTTTGCCATCTTAGTGTTGATTTCTCCCTAAGAGGCAAAAAGTAATACAATCAAATGGCTGCTCTCTGGGACATCTAGTGTTAAAAGGAATACTATTGTCATGGGTGCTGTGTGTGGGCTTTGGAAGAGACATAAGCGCAGAGGTGATTGCTTTGGAAAAGTCTTTAATAAGGGATCCAACACAGAAACAAACAAAATATAAACAAGGACCTTGAAAGAACTAACCATAAACCTATGATTAAACCAAAACAGCAAGTACTTCATTAGACTAAAAAACAGGAACTAATGTTATCAGCATAATGCAGGAACACTTGTCTAAACATATCTTGAACACAAAAACAGAACAGCTAGTTAACAAAACAGCAGAAATAATCATGGAGCTAACAGGTTAACAGACAGCTAAATAACAAGGAAGAATCACAGAGCTACTGTAATAGATAAACAGACAGTGGGACAAACACAACATCTTAATTAAACTGGGGTCCGTTTCGCTAACTCAGTTAGCTGGATTTAATTGTTGTGGATTTGCCCTGATCTCGGAAGCAGGTTTGTTTAGTGTAAACAGGATTTAGGCTCAAGCAAGGCAGAGACATCTTGACAACGTATGCAAATAAATAAAACAATAATACTAAGCAGACAAAATGGGGACAGATGGCATGCCTTGAACACTGGTGTCATTAACTAACCGGGATGATCGGAAGACTTAGCACTTAGCAGTTAGTTCTTTGTAGCGTGGATGGTAAACCCAAACGTGGAAGTAAGCGAGTAGGCTTGATAACCACGCGATTTTGTCTAAGAACTCTCACACAAGGGGAGCAAGGGAAAAACACAAATTTACCCCACGTCCTATAAACACACACTCGAATCAGAAAGCAGACCCAAGAAAATGAGTACTCACGATTTGGCAGAAGGACAATCTGGACCAACATGGGCGAAACTCAATGACTGAGCAAGTGTGAAGCGCCATCTTGTCTCCTTTTGTGCTTCCTGTTTCGCAACCATACTACTTCCGGGTCCTAGTGCCAGTCGCGGAACAGGTGTGTGTGACAACTGGTGCCATCTTGTGATTTATCCTACAGTTCTCTAGAGACAGACAATGGATAAGCATCTCTTTCGCACTAGTTACATTTTTTGTTGTAATTACGTATTTTATTTTAATCTTATAGCTGATTGTACTTGCCCAGATGCTCATTGCATCCCTTTGGACACCTCGGACAGCATGGGCAGTACGGATTACAACCCTACTGAACCTGCCATTGACCAGGCCTCTGCGGGCCTCATCCAGGCTGAGTGTGAGATGTCTGTGTCATTTATGCATTTTCAACAGAAAGAATGACTCCGATTCTGGCCCTTCTAAGAGACTTCGTCTGGAGCTAAACAGCCCTTCTCATGCCTTTAGGCCTGTACAGCCAGAGTCTGGGACTCCAACTCCTTCTATTCTAAGGCCTGTTTGTCATGTAAGTGTTGCCACTTAGACCGATTTTCGAGTGACAGTTAGTACAAAAACTAACAAGAGTGCAACTGTTGGTACCCAAGCGGATTTTTCTCTAGCACCTGCATCAATTCTGAACCACGGCATTTCTGCTTTTGTCCCCCTTACTGATCTTTCTGTGGGTGTTGTTCTGGCTCAGAGAAGATTGATGTTTGATATGTGATTTCCTATGCTATTGATGCTTACCCAGGCCCCCTATGTTTTGTACCAAAGTGTATTTACATTTAATATTGTGCTAAACAAAATGGCACTCACTCCCCGGCCATTCACACAACATTCACTCTGTATTACGTTCTGCCCAAGATTTCAGAGTCTCTTTCTCCCTCAACACAAGTCCATATGTACAGAAGTAAAACCCAGAGAGCATCCTGTTTCTGTGCCCGATGTCCTCCGCGAATGGCTTTCCTTTAAGAGAGGCGCAGGAGCAGCTGAAGACTCGGTCCCGCGTGCACACTGCCGCTAACGTGTTTAATCCCGGGGAACAGCCTACATACACCAGCTCCCGGGAAACATACAAACTAAACAAAGACAAAAAAAAAAAACTCCTGCTGTCACGACTGGGGTGTATTGGCAGATGTTGATCGCCGTGGGCGGGGGAGCAGGCATAAAGGCAGAGGGCATTGTAACAAAAAGAGTCTTTTAATAAGAGTTGTCACAATAATAATAAAGACACAAAACAAACAAAGAAACAAACAAACTCAACCATTACTTAATGGAATAGGGGTTAAGCTTGGCTCTCTGGCAGGACACAGACAAAGGGACACTACCAGGCACTAATACCTGTTATACTAGGTTTAAGATTGGTATTGAAACACAGGCTAAATGGTGCCTAACACACGTCCTGTGGCGAAACACAGGCAGAAAGACGACTAACACACGTCCTGTGGCGAACAACGGCAGACGGACGCCTTACACACATCCTGTGGCAAAACACAGGCAGAAGGAAGACTAACACACATCCTGTGGGGAAACACAGGCAGAAGGAAGACTAACACATCCTGTGGTGAAACACAGGCAGAAGGACGACAAACATACATCCTGTGACGAGACACAGGCAGAAGGATGACTAACACGTAACAGGACACAAACTACATGTGGAGCTGAAAAAGGACAACAAGACAAGACACCCAATGAGACGGGAGACCAGGGGAGACACGTAGAGACCAGGGGAGACACGTAGAGACCAGGGGAGACACGTAGAGACCAGGGGAGACACGTAGAGACCAGGGGAGACACGTAGAGACCAGGGGAGACATGTAGAGACTTGAGACAAAGAGAGAGATGGGACTAGGGCTAAAGACATGGCAATCAGCCATACTAAGTACTTAAGCAGTACTTAACCATGGCAGTCAGCTACACATTCACCTAGCTAAGCATGTCTTTAGCCCCAACATGCACTAAGCTACACTTACCCAATAGCTCAACACATAATAGGGAATTGGGGCACAGAAACACAGAGACGGAGGATACCCAGTGGCTAGGCTAGGAGACACACAAAGGCTAGGCTAGGGGACACACAAAGGCTCACTGGGAAACTGGGGAGTCAGGAAACACAGCACAGCTAGAGACACAAAGGGGCTATGGGTAGAAGCATGCTAGTCAGCTCACCATAGATTTTAGCTAAACACACTCCTAGCCAAACACACACCTAACTACTTACCTCGCTCTAGCTAAACACACAAGAAACAGGGGGACATAACCACAATACTCACACCACACAAGACATGACTGCATCAGCTCCACAACCACAGACACGCAGAACATATACAGAAACATTGCCAATATGAGAGCCCAAGTCAACTCAACTTAAATCAAAATATAAACAAAACAAAGAACAAAACAAAATGCCCACACAAATGACAGTAGTTAAACAAATAGTGCTCGACCCAGTTTCCCAGACTAAACCGCTATTTATATATGGATTAATGGCTACCTCGGCTCAGGTGTGCACTTGCATCACCTGACCGAGGTGCCTTCTGGGAAACTGAGTCAGCCAACAAAAACTACAACTGAAAATCAGCGACCTCTGGTGGTGGTCCCTTACACCTGCATGATCACAGCAGGAGGAACGCCATGAGTTTACAGCAAGCACACACAATACAATATATACGCCTAGGCAGGCTTCACATAAATAAACATAAATAAACCTTTGTACTCACATGCACACTGGACAAGTATATCCCGCATTCGGGTTCATAAGATCTTAGCTTTAGCTTTAGCTTTTAGCATTTAGCATTAGCATCTGGCTGTGATATGGTTTCTGTTACCTCTCTTCTGTTGCCTCTCTTCTTCTTTTATAGGAGTTTTATAATTAGCTCCCACAGCGCCCCCAACGGCAGGGAGCCCGTAACCAGGCAACCACCTGTTACATCCCATCCACCTTGTAAAAAGGCGTGACTGTGCCATTAAAAAGCTTTATGTTGGCCACATGGACCGTAAATGGCCCGGCCTGATTTACCAACTCTACTTGGTAATTTACCTTATTAACACTAGAAGCACCGAGCAGCGGTCATTTGACCGCAATGGGGTAGAAAAAAAAAATACCTTACACTTGATCAAATTCCAGGACCCTCCTTTCATGACTTTTCCTAGTTCCGTGAGCTTAACCACCCTGTATGCTTACATTTTCAAAATCGCACCAGTAAAAGCCAGTACAAAGCTATTTTGCTCTTATTTACGTGAAATCGCTGACAGCTGCACGCTGGTCATGCCGTTTCCTGCGTTTTCCAACCTGCGATTCTCATTTCTCTCAGCAAATGGCGCAAGGGATCGCGCATACTATCTATGCGTCATTCAGTGCGTATATGTAACTATCTCAGGTTTCATTCCATATATGCAGTTTATTTTATAAAGCTTCGGTGAAATATCGACAATTCGCCTTTCATTCTGGCGTTGATAATCACCAATATTTTATAAGGACATTTAGGGGATTTCGCTTTACTTAATTTTATAGCGTTTTAAGAAAATTCATTAGTTTGTTCATTCTTTTAGAAGCTTCCGTGAAATTATCTCTAAAACAATATTGTTTTACATATTACATAAGATAATGATAATGTGTAGCAAATGAGTCAAGACGTAGCCTAACGTAGTGTCAAGTCGGATTTCAGCGGTCACGGAGTGGAAAGACTTTGAAGCAGTTGCAGCGTTTTTTCAGTTACAACAAGCACAGCGATGAGTCCACGTTGGTTCACTGTTTATGACATAGTGACACTAAACAGCTTGTCACAAGCCAGCCCCAGCCACCAAGCGCCTCAAAATCCTAACTCCATTCCAGAGTTTTAGCGCACCCAGCGTTCAATCACGACACACCTGTATTCAATTAAGAACATCATCCCCAGGCTTTAAAAGCATGCAGAGCGCACCAGTCTGTGCCGCAGTATCTCGCTCGTGTGCCTACCGTTTTCTCTCCGATATTTTCTCGCTGGATTTTGACCCGTTGCCAACCTCGCTGCCCTTTGGACTTCTCTTCTTGTCTCACCCCTTGATCATCTCACCTGTTATTGGATTGATTCTCGTGTTTGACCCTGCCTGTATTAGGATTCTGATTCTTGCACCCGCCCCTATCGATTTGTTTGCTCTCGTGGCTGGATTCTGATTATCGACCCTTACCTGCTAAACAACGCCGATTCTCTCTGCCCCTCTCTGTTCTGGGAACAAGCCAGCACGCCGAAACCAAACACACACACCCGCGCCGCTGTGCGCTGACCTTCTTAGACACACACGCACACACACACCCGCGCCGCTGCGCGCTGACTTTTTCAGACACACACACACACACACACACACACTACGTTGCCTCAGCCACCATATATTTAACCCCTAGCTCCAAATAACGTTCCTTGAAGTAAGTCTGTGTCTGCTATTGGGTTCTTTTCGTCCCGACCTCCATCCCTGACACAGCTGAACAACTTCACTTTTCTGTTTACCTCTGAGAAAAAAAGCCAACCACCTCTCATAGTCTATTGTTACTTTTATAGATTTGGCAGAAAATAATTATCACAACATAAGTACCCTATCACCATTGATCATGAGTTTCATATATATATATATATATATATATATATATTTGGTCTGTATCCACACTCAGCGGTCACGGAGTAAAAAGACTTTGATGCAGTTTATATATTAATCTAAGCTTGAACTTATCAACATTGTTTCATTCAGATTCCACTTCAGTGTGTTTCTTAATCTTTACCATATATATATATATACGTTCAAATAAAATCGCTTGACCCTGAAGTTCAGTTTAGCACACAAAAAACAGAAAAGTCCTTTCTGGTAAATCAACCGCATATGTAGTTCATTTACAGATTTAAAAAAATGAATATAGTATATATATAAACAGTGTCTTCTTTTTAAACAGCTTATACTCTGCGTCGAGATGCTGAAATCCCTTGCATGTTGCCCCCCAATTTTGTTCTTCCATTTCAAGTGGAGAGATATGTGACCGACAGCTTATGACAAAAAAACTGTAGGTGTGATCACAACCCCCTCCAAACGACCATGCCATCAATCACTGACCACCTCAGAAGTTCCCTCCAATGTATGCTGATGTTTTGCAAGTATTTTGCAAAACTATGTGTAAGGGTCCGCCACTAGAGGCCACTGTTTTTATTTTGTAGTTTTGTTGGCCGACTCAGTTTTCCAGCAGGCACCTCGGTCAGGTGATGCGGGTGCACACCTGAACCGAGGTAGCCATCAATCTATAAATAGCTGCTTAGACTGGGAAACTGGGTCGAGCATTTTTGGTAACACCACTGTCATTTGTGTGGGCTTTTTGTTCTGTTTTGTTATATGTTTAGTTTGTACTTTGATTTTAGTTGTGTTGACTTGGGCTCTCTTATTGGCAATGTCTCTGTGTATGTTTTGTGTGTCTGTGTTTGTGGAGCTGATTCAGTCCTGTCCTCCTGTGTTCTTGTGGTTAGCTAGAGCAGGTAAGTAGTTAGGTGTGTGTGTGGCTAGGAGCATGATTGGCTAAATTCTATGTTGAGTTATAGTACAGTTACAGTACTAGCATGCTTCTAGCCATAGCCCCTCTATGTCTCTAGCTGTCCTGTGTTTCCTCTCCCCCTAGTGTCCCAGTGTGCCTAGGTTTAGAGTGCTGTCCCTCCTGGCTTTGGAGTAACGACTAGCTTGTGAGTGCCGCCTCGCTTAGTCTTGGAGGGCTGCCTAGCCACTGGGTATCCTTTGTCTGTGTTTCTGTGCCCCTATTCCCTAGTGTGTTTAAGCTATTAGGTAAGTATAGCTTAGTGCATGTTGGGGCTAAAGACATGCTTAGCTAGGTGTATGTGTAGCTGACTGCCATGGTTAAGCTTAGCTTAACCATGTTTAGCTTAAAGCCATGCCTAGCTGATTGCCATGTCTTTAGCCCTCGTCCCATCCTTCTCTTGGTCTCTCGTCTCTAGTCTTTACGTGTCTCCCGTTCTCTCTAGTGTCTCCCGTTCTCTCTAGTGTCTCCCGTTCTCTCTAGTGTCTCCCGTTCTCTCTAGTGTCTCCCGTTCTCTCTAGTGTCCAGTTTCAGCTCCACGCCTCGTTTGTGTCCTGTTATGTACGTAGCTTCCTGTTTTCGTATCGTTGCCGCGAAAGTTTGCGTTTGTGTTAGCGTTTAAATTACATACTTTTTTTTTCATTTATACAATAATAATATTAATAGCAACTAGTTTTTATATCTCACACTATTTGGCTTCGCCTTTTTCTGCGCTTTTTGGAGAACGCGCGAGTTTCTTTTTCTAAAAACAACAAACGGAATTCAGCTCCAAACAACTACAACTCCGACTCAGGTACGTTATCATGTCCAATATTCAGCTCGTTCAGTGTGTAGAGTGCAGGATGTTTAGACATTCTTCCTCCGTCGTTAGCGGTAATTTTATTTGTGATAGGTGTGTGTTAGTGAGCACTCTGACGGAGAAGATATCAGCGTTAGAGGAGCGCATCCAGACTTTAGAGAGGGTTAGAGAGTGTAAGAGCAGTGTTATTTCTGTAGCGGACAGTCTGGGTGCCGCAGGCGGAGATAACCAGCCCCCGACTCCGGCATTAGAGCCCTCACAGCGGGGCGAGTGGGTGACGACTCGGCGGCATACTCGTTCAGCCAAAGCTAACACTAAGGCTAGCCCACCGGAGCACACCTCTTCTGCGCTTCACGTGTCCAACAGGTTTGCTCTCCTCAGTGATGCACCCACTGAGAACCTGAAAGAGCTCTGGTTATAGGAGACTCTATAATGAGGCACGTGAAATTAGCTAGACCTTTAGGGGCGCCAGCGGCAGTGGTTAGGTGTATCCCGGGAGCCAGAGCACCGGACATAGCAGGTAATCTTAGGGCTCTAGGACAGCACAGGTTCTCCAAGATAGTAGTACATGCTGGAGCTAACGATATACGCCTTCGTCAGTCGGAGATTAGTAAGAGTAACTTTATAGAGGTGTTCAAATTAGCGAAGGCGATGTCCGATGGAGTAGTATGCTCTGGTCCCATCCCAATGAGACGTGGTGACATAACTTACAGCAGGTTATGGTCGCTGAACCGCTGGATGTCCAGGTGGTGCTCCGAAAACAACGTGGGCTTTATTGATAATTGGAAGACCTTTGAGGGCAAAGCTGGCCTGTTAGGGCGGGACGGTGTCCATCCCACTCGGGAAGGTGCTGCTCTCATTTCTTGTAGTATAGCTCATAGTCTTAGAAGAGGCCTAGTTAATCGGTGACAATCCAGAGCCCAGGCCAGGGAGCAGACAGACAGGCTAAACCAACCGTCTGCTAGCTGCATAGAGTCGTCACTCAGGGTTCACTCTATTGAGACTGTGTCTGTTCCCCGAGCTAAAATCAAATTTAGAAAGACTCAGAAAGTCTGTTTTAGTAATTTAATTAGCATAAAGACCACAAACTTGGATCAGACTGAATGCGCAGCCGGCACCTCTGATCTGAAGCTAGGACTGTTAAATATTAGATCTCTCGCATCTAAAGCAGTTATAGTTAATGAAATTATCACAGATCAGGAGTTTGATATACTCTGTTTAACAGAAACCTGGATTAAACAGGACGAGTATGTAGCTCTAAATGAAGCTAGTCCTCCTGGATACAGCTACATACACCAGCCTCGGTTAACTGGTAGAGGAGGAGGCGTCGCAGTTATTCACAATGATAATTTGACTATTGTACAAAAACACGGACACAAATTTAATTCATTTGAAATTCTTTATAGTAACATAAGTGTATTTAACTATATTAAGTCAGCTCAGTCGATCCCGCTAATTGTCATTTACAGACCTCCAGGGCCGTACTCGGAATTTCTTAGTGAATTTGCAGATTTCCTCTCAAACCTAGTCGTTTCTGTAGACAAAGTGTTAATTGCTGGAGATTTTAATATTCATTTTGAAAACCCAGAAGACCCTCTGAGAACTGCATTTATGTCTATACTGGACTTGGTAGGAGTAAATCAGTGTGTAGTAGGACCCACTCATAAAGCAGGTCACACTTTAGATTTAATAATATTATTTGGATTAAGTATAAGAAATTTATTCACAATACCACTATCTGAAGTTATCTCAGATCACTATCTTGTCTCAATTCAAGTGTGTCACAGTAATAATGTACACACAGCGCCGCGCTACCGTATGAAACGTACATTCACATCAACTACCAAACAGAGTTTTATCAGTAATCTCCCAGAGTTCCCAACTTCGATTAGATCACCGTCTGACCCCACAGAACTCGATCAGGCGACTGAATATTTAGAGTCGACATTTCGCTATACCCTAGATAATGTAGCTCCAGTCAAAAGAAAAATTATTAGAGATAAAAAACTTGCTCCCTGGTATAACGATCACACGCGCACTTTAAAACAGACCGCTCGGAAATTAGAACGTAAATGGCGTCAAACTAAATTACTAGTATTTCGAATAGCATGGAAGGAGAGCATCCTGAACTATAGAAAAGCTCTTAGTGTAGCTAGATCAACATATCTCTCCACTCTTATAGAAAATAACAAAAATAATCCTAGATTCTTATTTAATGCTGTAGCCAAATTAACCAGAAATAAGACCACTGCAGAAATCTCCACAACAACATCATGCAATAGTGAGGACTTCATGAACTTTTTTAATAATAAAATTGTAAATATTAGGCATAAAATTGAGGTTTTGAAACCGAACAATGTAATTGATGCAGATGTTAATCTAGCCATGTCAGACCAGAACCTAGAATACTTTACTCCCCTTGAAGAGAATGAACTAATTTCACTCATCTCTTCTTCAAATTCATCAACCTGTATATTAGATCCTGTACCGACACATTTTCTTAAACAGATAGTACCAGCAATAATAGAACCCCTGTTGAGAATAATTAATTCTTCACTCAGCATTGGATATGTTCCAAAATCTTTTAAATTAGCAGTTATCAAACCAATAATTAAGAAACCTGACCTCGACCCCTGTCAGCTGTCCAGTTACAGACCAATATCAAACCTCCCCTTTATCTCTAAGATCCTGGAAAAGATAGTAGCGGAGCAGCTATGCTCATATATACATAGAAATGGCATACATGAACTGTATCAGTCAGGTTTTAGGCCTCATCACAGCACAGAGACAGCACTCATTAAAGTAGTAAATGACATTCTATTGGCCTCTGATCAGGGTTGTGTAACTATGCTTGTATTACTTGACCTCAGTGCAGCTTTTGACACTGTTGATCACGCTATTCTTCTTCACAGATTAGAAAATGTAGTGGGAATTAAGGGTACAGCCCTCTCCTGGCTCAGATCCTATCTGACCCATCGTTATCAGTATGTAGACTTAAATGGTGATTATTCTGCATGTTCTCTAGTGGAGTTTGGCGTTCCGCAGGGTTCAGTTTTAGGTCCACTGCTTTTTTCCCTTTACATGCTTCCTCTGGGCAACATAATCCGTAAGCATGGTATTAGTTTTCATTGTTATGCTGACGATACACAGTTATATGTCTCAGCAAAACCTGATGAGAAAAAACAGCTTACTAAAATTGAGCAATGTGTGCAGGACATAAGAAATTGGATGCTAATTAACTTCCTTCTGCTAAATCCGGATAAGACAGAAGTTCTAGTCATAGGACCGCATACAGCTAGGAGTAAAATTTTAGATCACACCGTAACTTTAGATGGCCTTTCTGTTCCATCAAATGCAACAGTGAAAGACCTTGGTGTGATTATTGATTCCAGCCTTTCATTTGAAGCACATGTAGATAATATTACCAGGATAGCATTCTTTCACCTCAGAAATATTGCCAGAATAAGAAATTTATTGTCGCTAAACGACGCAGAAAAACTAGTTCATGCTTTTATCACCTCTAGGTTGGACTATTGTAATGCCTTACTGTCTGGTTGTTCAGCTAGATGCATAAATAAGCTTCAGCTAGTCCAGAATGCAGCAGCGAGAGTCCTCACCAGAACCAGAAGATATGAGCACATCACCCCTATCTTATCTTCACTCCATTGGCTCCCTGTGAAATTTCGCATTGATTTTAAAATACTACTCTTGACATATAAAGCATTAAATGGTCTCGCCCCGCAGTACCTGAGCGAACTGCTAGTGTCTTACAATCCGCCACGCCTACTTCGATCAAAGGATGCAGGCTGCTTGTCAGTACCGCGTATTATGAAAAATACAGCTGGGGGCAGAGCTTTTTCTTACAAAGCCCCAAAGTTATGGAATAGTCTTCCAAATAGTGTTCGGGACTCAGACACAGTCTCAGTGTTTAAGTCCAGGCTAAAAACCTATTTATTTAGCCAAGCATTTTTATAAATAGATTTGCCATAGGTAAAGGAGCAGATCTGGGGGACTCATGGACGTAGAGTATTATGGTGAACTGGTATGTTTGGATGCTGTCTTCCTCACTCTCATTGATCACTCAGGTTTGCTGACGGTGAGGTGATTGTTTGCTTTACATGTCAGGAAGCCCTCATGTTTGTGTTTCCTTCTGGCTCTCCCTTTTAGTTATGCTGTCATAGTTAGTTCTGCCGGAGTCTCTGCTTGCACTCTACAGTTAATTTACATTCACATTATACATTGTGTGACTGTGACCATACCTAACTTGCCATCTCTCCTCTTCTTCTCTTCCCCCCCCTCTTTCTCTTTCTTCTCTCCTCCTGTCTCCCCCTTTCACTCTTTCTCTCTCTCTCTGTCGAGCTACACATGTCGTTCCTGAGCTGCCAGTGATCCAGACTCCCTCTGCCCTCCGGACCTGTCTGACCCATCCTGGTGCCCCGCTTCTGGCTGAAGATCTCGTCACATGGATGCCCCGTGTGTCTCTCTGGGATGCGTCTGGTGTCTGGGAATGATTCTCTCTATCTAGAAAATGGTTCTGGCCTTGACTGGTGTTGGCAACTGTTTCTCTGGGGACTTGACAGTTCGATAGTTCATGACTGGAACTTCTTACAAGTCTACCTGGGTCTTCAATAACTACCTGGACTCCATATTAACATCAATTAACATCAGCTATTATAGCTGAACTGCCTCCCACCCTACACACTGTAATAATGCAGATCATTTACTGCTTTCTGTTTCACCCAAATGAGGATGGGTTCCCTGTTGAGTCTGGTTCCTCTCAAGGTTTCTTCCTATTACCATCTCAGGGAGTTTTTCCTTGCCACTGTCGCCCTCGGCTTGCTCACCAGGGACAAACTGACCATTTTGATTCATACAAATTCACATTTCATACAAACCTAAATAATTCTTTTGACTGTGTAAAGCTGCTTTGCGGCAATGAAAATTGCTAAAAGCGCTATACAAATAAAATTGAATTGAATTGAATTATGTGTTTGTCCCCCTGCCTGTGTCTCGCCACAGGACGTGTTTTGTGTCTCCTCCTGCCTGTGTCTCGTCACAGGACGTGTTTTGTGTAACCCCCTGCCTGTGTCTCGTCACAGGACGTGTTTTGTGTCTCCTCCTGCCTGTGTCTCGCCACTGGACGTGTTTTGTGTCTCCTCCTGCCTGTGTCTCGCCACTGGACGTGTTTTGTGTCTCCTCCTGCCTGTGTCTCGCCACTGGACGTGTTTTGTGTCTCCTCCTGCCTGTGTCTCGCCACTGGACGTGTTTTGTGTCTCCTCCTGCCTGTGTCTCGCCACTGGACGTGTTTTGTGTCTCCTCCTGCCTGTGTCTCGCCACTGGACGTGTTTTGTGTCTCCTCCTGCCTGTGTCTCGCCACAGGACGTGTTTTGTGTCTCCCCCTGCCTGTGTCTCGCCACAGGGCGTGTGTTTGTTCCCCTGTCTGTGTCTTGCCAGAGAGCCCCTGTTAGCACAAAGTTAAGTATTGTTTGAGTTTGTTTGTTCCTTTGTTTGTATCTTTATTTATACTTTGTGTTTAACTATTATTAAAAAGACTCTTTTTGGTTACACCACCCCTCTGCCTCTATGCCTGCTCCTTCCGCCCACGGCGTTCAACACCTGCCACAACACCCCGCTCATGACACTATGGCACTCTCTTGAGAGGTGGTTGGAATGTGTTATACATTTATTTATTCTATACAAGGGCACTAACTACACAGACCAAACTGTTACTTTATTGTATTCTTATACTCATCGCTGTGCTTGTTGTAACTGAAAAAACGCTACAACTAATATATATATATATATATAGCATGCATCGTTATACATGTGGCATCTACATTCTCTGGTGCATGTATAGAATTAGTTTCTGCTGAAACTCATGATCAATGGTGTTGGGGTACTTATGTAGTGATAATTAGTTTCTGCCAAATCATTAAAACTAACAATAGACTATGAGAGGTGGTTGGAAGGTGTTACTCTGAATATAAACAAACAAAATACAGCTTTTTTTCTCAGAGGTAAACAGAAAAGTAAAGTTGTTTAGCTGTTTAGTGTCACTATGTCATAAACAGTGAAACAACGTGGACTCATCGCTGTGCTTGTTCTAACTGAAAAAAAACGCTGCAACTGCTTAAGTCTTTCCACTCCGTGACCGCTGAAATCCGACACGACACTGTTAGGCTACGTCTTGACTCATTTGCATACCGACGATGATTAGATATTGACAGAGGGCTCAGGGAACTTGTGTGTGTGCACGCGCGCCTACTTCGTGTACTTTTATAAACATTACAAATAAAAATGTTACACTTAGTGTGGTTACCAAAATCTTTGATTTAGTTCTCATTCAGTAACCACACATCACTTCCACATTTCCCTCGCTTTTATTACATGAGCATAAGCAGTGAAACATTCCACAGGTTTATAATACACTGCAGCCAAGTGAACCACGTTCCCGCCGATTAGGCGCGTGGTCCGTTGCCTAGCAACGCTGAACGAAACGAGGCATAATCGTGGTGTTTGCTTCGTTATGACTTAGCATAGTTTATTTTCTGCTGTGGTAGATCTGATTTATCCAAATTTAATATTGTTTTAGCGATAATTTCATGGACGCGAGTTCCGAGACGTTCAGAACTCGAAAACAATTAATCTGTTTCTATGCTTTTTTTTTGTTTCTCATTACAGCTGATGTGATCCCGCCTCCTAGAATCTGTACCACTCCTTACTTTCATACAGATTACATAAAAACAGATTATTTGTTTTCGAGTTGAATTGGTAAATGTAAAAGAAGACAGTTCAAGCTTTCTATAGATATGTATTTTGTGTCTCTCTGTGGAGTATTTGCTGAGTTTCAGTTCATTTTAATGACGTGTTTCTCCCCGCAGTTCACGCAGACCAAAGAGACAGACAGCGCACCCTGTTTATTTTCTTTATTTTATTAATGCTCAAAGTTTTATTTTTAACATGTGTGCATACAAAAAAAAGTAGACACTTTACATATTCGATTAATATATAGATTTTCTCTGTACAATCAAAACTGAAAGTGTAATTTAAGTTCTTATTGGCGTCATCAGGGGAAAACGCCTTAAAACACATATATGCGTGCGCGGACCTCAGAGGGTTAATATGACAAAAAGATACCGCTGATTATCAACGCGGGAATGAATGGCGCATTGTCCAAGTGCAAGTTGATCTTGGAGCTAAACTATTTGCTTTGGGTGAAAGCGCCATCTAGCGATCATTGTGTGTCAGCAGCAGCTTTCCATTCAAAACAATAGGCGGTCAAATGACCGCTGAACCGCGTTATAAGTAGGTCACACTAGCGCAGCGCTTCTAGTGTAAAGGACCTTAATGATTTTGGCAGGTCCCTTCCATTTTGCAGCAAGCTTGGCCATGTAAAAGTTCTCTGCCCGAGACTAAGTAAAAGCTTGGACCCAGACAAGGTCGCCCTCATGGTATGTGACAGCCCGTCATCTGAGACTGTAGTACTTCCCTTGGCGCTCCTGGGCACGGGCTACATTGCTCCGGACGACCTGGAACAGAGCTTTCTGATGCTCCACCGTGGAATAGGCAGGATGATCAGGTGGGATGGCTCGATGCAGGATTCTTTCTAGTAGTCCTTTCAGTTTGCGTCCAAGTGCTATCTCTGCTTGGGTATAACCAGTGCTTTTCTGCCAGGCCGTGTTGATAGCAAACCGGAACTCTGGAAGCCATTGGTCCCACTGCTTGTGGTTTTCTTTGACAAATGCTGGGATCATGAATTTTAATGTCCGGTTAGTTTCGTGATATTGGTTTGTGGATGATATGCCATGGTAAGCTTCTGGGTGATGCCCCAGTGACGGCAGATGGTGCTGAGGAGTTGAGAAATAAACTGTGGACCCCTATCAGAAACCACGTAAGCTGGTGTGCCCCATAGGGTGAAAACCTCTCTAGTTAAAATGTTGGCTATGTTGGGAGCCTAAACGGAAACATCTCGACCCACTTGCTGCAGTAATCCACGACCACCAGCAGATGTTTATTGAGCTGGGATGAACGTGGGAAAGGACCCATGAGGTCTACCCCCAACATGTAACCAGGTTCCACCACGGGTGTGCTTTGTAGTGAACCTGCCAGCTTATTTATATGGGGTTTGTATTTCTGACAGATTACACAGTTTCTGCAATACTCCCAGATGTCACGGCGCATCTCCGGCCAGTAGGGGACCTCCAGTAGCCTCCGCAGGGTCTTCATCCGCCC
Source organism: Clarias gariepinus (assembly GCF_024256425.1). Taxonomy (NCBI): domain Eukaryota; kingdom Metazoa; phylum Chordata; class Actinopteri; order Siluriformes; family Clariidae; genus Clarias; species Clarias gariepinus. Next base: position 30,189,011 of record NC_071118.1, on the reverse strand, counting down.
CAGATGACCACTGAGAGGGTTGTCGTGGGCGTACTGCAGATATTGAGGCCGAAGTGATGTTGGGATGACCAGCTAAGGGAGACTACACCCATCTTGCTTAGGGATCTGATGATACAGGAACTGGTTTATTACACAATAGTGTATCTTCTTCACATCAGTATCTAACTTTGCCTCTCTCCACAGTGCATGAAGTGCCTCATCTTCCTTTTCAGCCTTCTCTAGCTTCCCCCAGTCACATTGCAGACCCCACTGCAGATCATTGCCTTGGTGTACCGCCAGATGGGCGTCCGCGGTCTCTCCCTGCCAGCGCAGAGAATCAGGAATGGTGTTGCACTGCCCCTTATGGTACTGGACTACAAATTCAAAAGCCTGTAGTCTAAGCACTCATCGGGTTAGGCGTAAGGAAGGGTTTGGTTAATTAAAAACCCACGTCAAAGCAGCGTAGTCTGTGATGATGGTAAAGGCTTTGCCTTCCAGATAGTGAAGCCATTTCTCCACTGCACACACAACAGCCAGACACTTTTTCTGACGCCAAATATCTGCCTTCAGCTCCATGCAGCAGCCGGGAGGCATAGGCGATCACAAGTTCCCCATCCTAAAACCGGTGTGTGTTGCAGAGCCGCACTCAGATCTTCAAAGCCTGACTAGCATTCAGGGGTCCACACCCACTTGCCTCCTTTTCTTCTTACAGGACGAGTATGTAGCTCTAAATGAAGCTAGTCCTCCTGGATACAGCTACATACACCAGCCTCGGTTAACTGGTAGAGAAGGAGGCGTCGCAGTTATTCACAATGATAATTTGACTATTGTACAAAAACACGGACACAAATTTAATTCATTTGAAATTCTTTATAGTAACATAAGTGTATTTAACTATATTAAGTCAGCTCAGTTGATCCCGCTAATTGTCATTTACAGACCTCCAGGGCCGTACTCGGAATTTCTTAGTGAATTTGCAGATTTCCTCTCAAACCTAGTCGTTTCTGTAGACAAAGTGTTAATTGCTGGAGATTTTAATATTCATTTTGAAAACCCAGAAGACCCTCTGAGAACTGCATTTATGTCCATACTGGACTCGGTAGGAGTAAATCAGTGTGTAGTAGGACCCACTCATAAAGCAGGTCACACTTTAGATTTAATAATATTATTTGAATTAAGTACAAGAAATTTATTCACAATACCACTATCTGAAGTTATCTCAGATCACTATCTTGTCTCAATTCAAGTGTGTCACAATAATAATGTACACACAGCGCCGCGCTACCGTATGAAACGTACATTCACATCAACTACCAAACAGAGTTTTATCAGTAATCTCCCAGAGTTCCCAACTTCGATTAGATCACCGTCTGACCCCACAGAACTCGATCAGGCGACTGAATATTTAGAGTCGACATTTCGCTATACCCTAGATAATGTAGCTCCAGTCAAAAGAAAAATTATTAGAGATAAAAAACTTGCTCCCTGGTATAACGATCACACGCGCACTTTAAAACAGACCGCTCGGAAATTAGAACGTAAATGGCGTCAAACTAAATTACTAGTATTTCAAATAGCATGGGAGGAGAGCATCCTGAACTATAGAAAAGCTCTTAGTGTAGCTAGATCAACATATCTCTCCACTCTTATAGAAAATAACAAAAATAATCCTAGATTCTTATTTAATGCTGTAGCCAAATTAACCAGAAATAAGACCACTGCAGAAATCTCCACAACAACATCATGCAATAGTGAGGACTTCATGAACTTTTTTAATAATAAAATTGTAAATATTAGGCATAAAATTGAGGTTTTGAAACCGAACAATGTAATTGATGCAGATGTTAATCTAGCCATGTCAGACCAGAACGTAGAATACTTTACTCCCCTTGAAGAGAATGAACTAATTTCACTCATCTCTTCTTCAAATTCATCAACCTGTATATTAGATCCTGTACCGACACATTTTCTTAAACAGATAGTACCAGCAATAATAGAACCCCTGTTGAGAATAATTAATTCTTCACTCAGCATTGGATATGTTCCAAAATCTTTTAAATTAGCAGTTATCAAACCAATAATTAAGAAACCTGACCTCGACCCCTGTCAGCTGTCCAGTTACAGACCAATATCAAACCTCCCCTTTATCTCTAAGATCCTGGAAAAGATAGTAGCGGAGCAGCTATGTTCATATCTACATAGAAATGGCATACATGAAGTGTATCAGTCAGGATTTAGGCCTCATCACAGTACAGAGACAGCGCTCGTTAAAGTAGTAAATGACATTCTATTGGCCTCTGATCAGGGTTGTGTAACTATGCTTGTATTACTTGACCTCAGTGCAGCTTTTGACACTGTTGATCACGCTATTCTTCTTGACAGATTAGAAAATGTAGTGGGAATTAAGGGTACAGCCCTCTCCTGGCTCAGATCCTATCTCACCCATCGTTATCAGTATGTAGACTTAAATGGTGATTATTCTGCATGTTCTCTAGTGGAGTTTGGCGTTCCGCAGGGTTCAGTTTTAGGTCCACTGCTTTTTTCCCTTTACATGCTTCCTCTGGGCAACATAATCCGTAAGCATGGTATTAGTTTTCATTGTTATGCTGACGATACACAGTTATATGTCTCAGCAAAACCTGATGAGAAAAAACAGCTTACTAAAATTGAGCAATGTGTGCAGGACATAAGAAATTGGATGCTAATTAACTTCCTTCTGCTAAATCCGGATAAGACAGAAGTTCTAGTCATAGGACCGCATACAGCTAGGAGTAAAATTTTAGATCACACCGTAACTTTAGATGGCCTTTCTGTTCCATCAAATGCAACAGTGAAAGACCTTGGTGTGATTATTGATTCCAGCCTTTCATTTGAAGCACATGTAGATAATATTACCAGGATAGCATTCTTTCACCTCAGAAATATTGCCAGAATAAGAAATTTATTGTCGCTAAACGACGCAGAAAAACTAGTTCATGCTTTTATCACCTCTAGGTTAGACTATTGTAATGCCTTACTGTCTGGTTGTTCAGCTAGATGCATAAATAAGCTTCAGCTAGTCCAGAATGCAGCAGCAAGAGTCCTCACCAGAACCAGAAGATATGAGCACATCACCCCTATCTTATCTTCACTCCATTGGCTCCCTGTGAAATTTCGCATTGACTTTAAAATACTACTCTTGACATATAAAGCATTAAATGGTCTCGCGCCGCAGTACCTGAGCGAACTGCTAGTGTCTTACGATCCGCCACGCCTACTTCGATCAAAGGATGCAGGCTGCTTGTCAGTACCGCGTATTATGAAAAATACAGCTGGGGGCAGAGCTTTTTCTTACAAAGCCCCAAAGTTATGGAATAGTCTTCCAAATAGTGCTCGGGACTCAGACACAGTCTCAGTGTTTAAGTCCAGGCTAAAAACCTATTTATTTAGCCAAGCATTTTTATAAATAGATTTGCCATAGGTAAAGGAGCAGATCTGGGGGACTCATGGACGTAGAGTATTATGGTGAACTGGTATGTTTGGATGCTGTCTTCCTCACTCTCATTGATCACTCAGGTTTGTTGACGGTGAGGTGATTGTTTGCTTTACATGTCAGGAAGCCCTCATGTTTGTGTTTCCTTCTGGCTCTCCCTTTTAGTTATGCTGTCATAGTTAGTCCTGCCGGAGTCTCTGCTTGCACTCTACAGTTAATATACATTCACATTATACATTGTGTGACTGTGACCATACCTAACTGCCATCTCTCCTCTTCTTCTCTTTCCCCCCCTCTTTCTTTTTCCTCTCTCCTCCTGTCCCCCCATTTTACTCTTTCTCTCTCTCTCTGTCGAGCTACACATGTCGTTCCTGAGCTGCCAGTGATCCAGACTCCCTCTGCCCTCCGGACCTGTCTGACCCATCCTGGTGCCCCGCTTCTGGCTGAAGATCTCGTCACATGGATGCCCCGTGTGTCTCTCTGGGATGCGTCTGGTGTCTGGGAATGATTCTCTCTACCTAGAAAATGGTTCTAGCCTTGACTGCTGTTGGCAACTGTTTCTCTGGGGACTTGACAGTTCGATAGTTCATGACTGGAACTTCTTACAAGTCTACCTGGGTCTTCAATAACTACCTGGACTCCATATTAACATCAATTAACATCAGCTATTATAGCTGAACTGCCTCCCACCCTACACACTGTATAAATGCAGATTATTTACTGCTTTCTGTTTCACCCAAATGAGGATGGGTTCCCTGTTGAGTCTGGTTCCTCTCAAGGTTTCTTCCTATTACCATCTCAGGGAGTTTTTCCTTGCCACTGTCGCCCTCGGCTTGCTCACCAGGGACAAACTGACCATTTTGATTCATACAAATTCACATTTCATACAAACTTAAATAATTCTTTTGACTATGTAAAGCTGCTTTGCGGCAATGAAAATTGCTAAAAGCGCTATAAAAATAAAATTGAATTGAATTGAATTGAATTCTTCAGAGCGTGTAAAGGAGCAGCACGCTCTGAGAAGTGGAGTATGAACCGGTGGTACCAACCAGCTAGACCTAGAAAGCGAAGGGGTGGTTGAAGTCTGGAGCTGTTAAAACCGGTGTGTGTTGCAGAGCCGCTCTCAGATCTTCAAAGCCTGACTAGCATTCGGGGGTCCACACCCACTTGCCTTCTTTCTTCTTCAGAGGGTGTAAAGGAGCAGCACGCTCTGAGAAGTGGAGTATGAACCGGTGGTACCAACCAGCTAGACCTAGAAAGCGAAGGGGTGGTTGAAGTCTGGAGCTATTAAAACCGGTGTGTGTTGCAGAGCCGCTCTCAGATCTTTAAAGCCTGACTAGCATTCGGGGGTCCACACCCACTTGCCTCCTTTCTTCTTCAGAGCGTGTAAAGGAGCAGCACGTTTTGAGAAGTGGAGTATGAACCGGTGGTACCAACCAGCCAGTCCTAGAAAGCGCTGTAGCTCCTTCAGGTTGCAGGGAACGGGGTAAGACTATATAGCCGCTACCTTGGCTTCTTCAGTTTTTATGCCTTCCCAGCTGAGTCTGGTGCCTCTTAAGGTTCCTTCCTATTACCATCTCATGGAGTTTTTCCTTGTGTGGCAGAGGGAATTTTGCCACCACATTGTGGGGGAAATATTACACACATTGCTAAGGAAGACTGAGTGAGAATCAGGATCCTAGTCCCCCCCACCCAATGCTTTGAGTCTTTGTATAACAGGTGGTTATATGTTGGTGCCTATCGTGTTGCTGGGTGATAATGCAAAAGATGAGGTGAGGTGGGCTCCAGGAACTTTTCTGTGCACGATGACCCCCGGTGTATATTTATGCAGATAACCTGGAAGGTAAATGCTGTTCTGCAAAACCCACTCTCCCCAAATCTAAAAGGATAGGTGAGACAAAGTGTAGTTGTGCAGTGGCCATTAGTGTAAATGAATGTTCAGAATGTCTAGTGTGTTTGTAAAAACCATATGTGTGGGTCAGTACTGTGTGGTGGTGTTATTGAGGGACCGTATCGCCTGTGGGAAAAAGCTACTCCTCAGTCTCTCTGTGTTGGCCTTCAGGGAGCAGAATCGCTTTCCTGACCTCAACAGAGAGAACAGTCTATTGTTGGAATGGCTGAGGTCCTTCACAATCTTCCTGGCCTTGGTCCAGCACCGCCTGCCGTAGATTGAGTGCAGGTCAGGGAGCTCGGTGCGGATGGTGCACTCAGCTGATCGCACAACCCTCTTTAGAGCTCGTCTGTCCTGCATGGTGCTATTCGCGAACCAGGTTGAGATGTTTCCCGTCAGGATGCTCTCTATGGTGCAGGAGTAAAAGTTCCTGAGCACCTTGGAGGGCAGTCGGAAGTCTCTCAAGCGCCTGAGGTGGTAGAGACGCTGTCGGGCCTTTTTCACCACGGTGTTGATGTGACAGGACCATAACAGGTCCTGTGTGATGTGAACACCGAGGTATTTGAAACATATATATATTTGAAACGCATATATATATTCACAATACCATTTAACGAACATAAAAAAGGTAATCTCAAGCATGTGACAACCTCTTAGTTGAACAAAGGGCACAGCTTGATCCAATGAGGCCACAATCCAATTTGGCAAAGATCAACACAAAAAATGAATACTACTCGCCCAATCTAACATATCTGCCAGCTCTCCTCACTAAAATAATCGTCTTAATCCACCACGTTTTGAGTTCGTATAAAATAACAAAAACGGCAGTAAAATACACAAAAAAAGGTGGGAATTCTCACTTAACCACTGTTATGGATGAAGAACACAGGTACATTTTATTGATGGCATTTTGAATGCACAGAGATACCGGGATGAGATCCTGAGGCCCATTGTTGTGCCATACATCCATGAACATCACCTCATGTTTCAGCAAGATAATGCACGGCCCCATGTTGCAAGGATCTGTACACAGTTCTTGGAAGCTAAAAATGTCCCAGTTCTTGCATGGCCAGCATACTCACCGGACATGTCACCCATTGAGCATGTTTGGGATGTGCTTGACCGGCGTATACGACAGTGTGTACCAGTTCCCACTAATAGCCAACAACTTCGCACAGCCATTGAAGAGGAGTGGACCAACATTCCACAGGCCACAATTGACAATCTGATAAACTCTATGCGAAGAAGATGTCCCCAGACCCCCAATAAAGCAAAAAACTGCACATTCCAGGGTGGCCTTTTATTGTATAAGTATAAAGTACACCAGTGCACTACTCATGATGTCAGATCAGCATCTTGAAGTGGCACACCTGTGAGGTGGGATGGATTATCTCAGCAAAGCAGAATGGCTCACTATCACACATTTATACTGATTTGTGAACAATGTTTGAGAGAAATGGTAATATTGTGTATCTGGAATGAATTTTAGATCTTTAAGTCCATCTCATGAAAAATCGGAGCAGAAACAAAGGTCTTGCGTTTATATTTTTGTTGAGTGTACATGTAATTCAGCCACGGTTTCCTTGTCTCCCGTGTTTGTGGGTGTGTTAGTAGCTAGTGTAACAACAGGGATTGCAAAAACATCTGGTTTTTCTGAATCAGTGTGTGCCTGACCTGTGTGTGCCCTAGATTGGTGTCTAGGTGCGCAAGGTGGTAGTAATGGCTGGAAGGTGCAATGCCTAAGTTGATCCCTGTGTACTACTTTGCACGGGCCCCCTCTCATTTGGTTCTGTTTCACCACAATGTAAAGTAGAGGTTCCCAATAATCTCGAATTTTATTTCTTCCCTTACGCGAATGGTTCCGTAGCAGAACACGGTCACCAGGCCTTACAAGTGCGCCATGTGATCTGCGATCATAGGCTCGTTTTCTTCGTCTTGAGACCTCTTGTGCTGCTGTGTTGGCCACTTCAACAGCTGTCTTCAATTTGTCATGATGGCTTTTCACCCAGTCATCAAGATTGTCAACTTCACTTTCTTTCAAGTCCCTCCCATTAAGTATGTCCATCGGCATTCGGGCATCCCCCCCAAACATTAAGTAAAATGGCAAATAGCCAGTTGAAGAGTAAGTCTGACTATTGTATGCCATAACCAGTTCAGATAGGTATTGCTTCCAGTTCCTTTTCGTTTCTGGGGGTAATGTCCGTAACATGTCATGCATGGTTCTGTAAAATCTTTCACACTGGGAGTTACTCTACGGGTGGTATGGAGTTGTATGACTTTTTCCAATTTCATAGATCTTACACAGCTCCCTGATGACATTGGCTTCAAAGCACTGACCCTGATTGGAGTGTGGTCGTGCTGGACATCCATAGTAGCAAACAGCTGCTGCACCAGGGCCTTTGCTGTGGTGTGGGCCGTCTGGTTCCTGGTTAGCACTGCCACAGTGAAACGAGTGAACATGTCAGTTAGGACTAGAACATTCTCATACCCTCCCACAGATTTCTCCAAGACAGTATAATCCATTGCAAGCACTTCTAGTGGTGCAGACACATTGGTGCAGGTCAATGGGGCTGGAATTTTTGGGAAAACATCCTTCGCAAGCACCTCGTACACTCCTGGATCCAACTTCGAATATCGCTAGTCATAGTTGGCCAGTAATAGCTTCGCGTTGTTTGACTGTACTTAGATTCTTGTTGCTCATTACAGCACTGTTAACAAGACTTATATTTGGGTCAGCCTTTTGTAACTCTTCTATGTCAGTCCAACTATGTCCAGGGACTCTTTTGACCACTGACACTTGGGCTGATGCTTGCACCCTTTACTGCTTTCCTGGCCATAAGCATGCACGCACTTCATCTGAGTTCATTTTAATGAAGTCTTTAGCAGAGTCTTCTTGCTCAGGCTTCTCAACAGATGGGATCCTTGACAACATGTCTGCATTTGTGTTCTGTCATCCTGGCTTATAGGACACTTCAAAATTAAACTCTGCTAACTGGGCCACCCACTGTTGCTCGACAGCTCCTAGATTGGCCGTCTCCAGGTATCGCAAAGGGTTATGATCTGTTATCACAGAGAACTTGGAGTAGATCTGTCACGAACGGGGTGTGTGGCAGGTGTTGAACGCCGTGGGCGGAAGGCATAGAGGCAGAGGGGTTGTGTAATCAAAAAAGAGTCTTTTAATGATGGTTTAACACAAAGTATAAATAAAGACACAAACAAAGGAACAAACAAACTCAAACAATACTTAACTCTGTGCTAACAGGGGCTCTCTGGCAAGACACAGACCGGAGGACAAACACACGCCCTGTGGCGAGACACAGGCAGAGGGAGACACATAACATGCCCTGTGGCGAGACACAGGCAAAGGGAGACACATAACACGCTGTGTGGCGAGACACAGGCAGTGGGAGACACATAACACGCCCTGTGGCGAGACACAGGCAGGGGGAGACACATAACACGCCCTGTGGCGAGACACAGGCAGGAGGAGGACAAACATAACAGGACACACAGACTATGCGTGGAGCTGAGACTGGACACTAGAGGGAGACACTAGAGAGAGGGGAGACACTAGAGGGAGACACCAGAGAGAAGAGAGACACTAGAGGGAGACACGTAGAGACACTAGAGGGAGACACGTAGAGACACTAGAGGGAGACACGTAGAGACACTAGAGACGAGAGACCAAGAGAGAGACGGGACGAGGGCTAAAGACATGGCAATCAGCTAGGCATGGCTTTTAGCTAAACATGGTTAAGCTGTGCTTAACCATGGCAGTTAGCTACACATACACCTAGCTAAGCATGTCTTTAGCCCCAACATGCACTAAGCTACACTTACCTAATACCTTAACACACTGGGGAATGGGGGCACAGAAACACAGACAGAGGATACCCAGTGGCTAGGCGAGGCGGCCATCCAAGACTAAGCGAGGCGGCACTAACAAGCTAGTCGGTACTCCAAAGCTAGGAGGGGCGGCACTCTAAAGCTAGGCGCACTGGGACACTAGGGGGATAGGAAACACAGGACAGCTAGAGACACAAAGGGGCTATGGCTAGAAGCATGCTAGTTACTGTAACTCAACATAGATTTTAGCTAAACACGCTCCTAGCCAAACACACACCTAACTACTTACCTGGCTTTAGCTAAACACACAAGAACACAGGAGGACAACAACCACAGTACTTACATACATTTAAGACAGGACTGAATCAGCTCCACTAACACAGACACACAAAACATACACAGAAACATTGCCAATAAGAGAGCCCAAGTCAACACAACTAAAATCAAAATAAACTAAACAAAGAACAAAAACAAACTAAAACAAAATGCCCACACTGTCACATCTGGGCCACCTCAGTCCTGGGGAGTAAGATCGGGCTCACCGGATTACTGAGCCATGGCTTTTGTCTCCCCCTAGTGTGTCTGTGTCGGTATTGTTCCCCCATTCATTTAATCAAACACTAAACAGATATCACCTGTGTCTACCTCCTGTGTCACTCTATTTAACCCAGCCGAACCCATACCACCTCGTCTGGTCACTGATATGCACGTTAAGTTTGTTTCTCACCTCTTTGTGTGTTTTCTCTCCCTCTCCCAGGACTGAGTGGCGTCTGCAGGAGGTGGCGGTGGAAAATAAAGGACTTGCATTAAGGTTATACGTATGTTTTTGGAAAGTCATTCCGCTTAGTGGTTTATCTCCCGTGAAAGAAGGGAGTACACGCATTCTCAAGTGCGCTTTACACAGCCCCCTGCAGACCCAGCCTGGGAACACGGTTGCTGAGCCGTTCAGTTTTCATTTTGTTTGGTTCTGTTTTAATTTAGTCAAAACCTGCACCTGCATTCGTCTTCCCCCTATGGAAGTCATGACACACACAAGTGACAGTGGTGATACCAAAAATGCTCGACCCAGTTTCCCAGTCTAAACAGCTATTTATAAAGATGGATTGATGGCTACCTTGGTTCAGGTGTGCACTCGCATCACCTGACCGAGGTGCCTGCTGGGAAACTGAGTCAGCCAACAAAAAACTACAAAATGAAAAACAGTGACCTCTCGTGGCGGACCCTTACAAGATCAAGTATTCTTTGAACTTCTCAGTTACAGCCTATTTTAAGGCAAGTAACTCCAGTTTGAAAGCACTGTAATTCCGGTCATTCTTTTATGATCCTCGAAGGCCCTGGCTTGCATATGCGATCACACGCTTGGTTCCTGCTTGTCGTTGACTTAATACGGCCCCAAGACCATGCATGCTTCCATCAGTCGTGAGTATAAAAGGCTGACTAAAATCTGGGTATGAAAGCACAGGTGGAGACATTAGACATTGCTTTAGTTTGTCGAATGCCGCTTGACACTGGATTGTCCAGTCAAGAGGCCCAATCATTCTCCCTTTACCTCCTTTACTAACCAGGGCATGGAGAGGTAGTGACAACTGAGCAAAACCGGAAACAAACCTCCGGTAATAACTCACAAACCAGAGGACTTGCCTCAACTCTTTAACATTCTTTGGCACCGACCAAGTCTCTAATGCTTGGGTTTTTTCTCTATCCACCTTTATCCCTTGGGCGAAAATTAAATGACCCAGGAATTTCACTTTGGGCTTCAAAAGGAAGCACTTGCTGGGTTTCAGTTTCAAACCATGTCGTCTCAGCCTAGTGAACACAATATCTAGTCTTCTGCAATGACTATGAAAGTCTTTTGAAAAGACAACAATGTCAGGTCGAGGTAGATGAGCAGTACATCAAACGTCAGATCACCAAGCACCACCCCCATCAGGCACTGAAATGTCGCTGGGGCATTGCAAAGCCCAAATGGCATTCTGGTCCATTCAAATAGACCAAAAGCAGTGGTCACTGCTGTCTTTGCTCTGTCTTCCTCACTCATTGCAACTTGGAAATAGCCGGAAGTAAGATCAAGGGAGGAAAACAGTTGCGCATTCCCCAAGGCATCAAGCGATTCCTCCACACGAGGGAGAGGAAAAGCATCTTTACAAGTCACCTTATTCAGCCTTCTATAGTTACAACAAAAACGTATGTTAACATCTTTTTTAATTACAATCAGAGCAAACACTTGCCACTGTCGCTGTCGTCCCTGGCTTGCTCATCAGGGACAATCATATCATTTTGATTTATACACATTCACATTTCATACAAAGTTAATTCTTTTGATTGTGTAAAGCTGCTTTGTGACAATGTAAATTGTTAAAAGTGCTATACAAATAAAATTTAATTGAATTGAATTGAAGTGTATCCAACACATGTTTCAATTCTTCATTAAGTATGCTCGTGCCTTATCTTAATCTCATGTCTCTGCCGGGTCCTTATCTTGTCTATTTATCATACACATGACAGCTAATTATAAAATAAGTACAGTTCATGTCTGGGTCACTATAGGGTTTTTTCCCCATGTACTTTTAGTATCTGTCATGTCTTCCATAGAGAGGAGGCGAACACAGGTGCAGGTTGTCAGAATGAACAGAGGTTTATTTTGAAAACAAGAAAACAATTAACACAAAAGCACAAACTTAAGCTGAACAAGGCAAAATGAAAACTAATTGACTCAGCGACCTTGTTCCCAGGCTGGGTCTGCAGGGGGCTGTGTAAAGCGCACTTGAGAATGCAAGTACTCCCTTCTTTTATGGGAGAGAAATCACTACGTGGAATGACTTTCCAAAGAAAAGCATACGTATAACCTTAATGCAAGTCCTTTCCTTTCAACCGCCACCTCCTGCAGACGCCACTCAGTCCTGGGAGAGAGAAAAACACACAAAGTGGTGAGACACAAACATAACGTGCACATCAGTGACCAGACGAGGTGGTATGGGTTCGGCTGGGGTAAATAGTGTGACACAGGAGGTAGACACAGGTGATATTTGTTTAGTGTTTGATTAAATGAATGGGGAAACAGTACCAACACAGACACACTAGGGGGAGACAAAAGGCCACGGCTCAGTAATCCGGTGAGCCCGATCTTACTCCCCAGGACTGAGGTGGCCCAGATGTGACAGTACCCCCCCCCCCCCCCCCCCCCCCGGCTTCCCGAGGGAGGTGGGGGCGCGCTCTCTGCGGTTCCCGTGGGAGTCTGGACCCACCGGCCTGCTGGGATGGCCGGCAGGCGGGTCGGCCCGGAGGTCGCGGAGCTGGGCGATCCGGCCGCTCTCGATGGAATTCAGAAATGAGTTCTGGGCTCAGGATGTCTCTGGCCGGGACCCAACTGCGCTCCTCTGGTCCGTACCCCTCCCAATCAACGAGATATTGAAGGGAGCCTCCTCTCCTCCGGGAGTCCAGAAGTCGTTGGACCCGGAATGCAGGGGCGCCCGCTATTTCCACAGCCCCAGGGAGCGACGGGTTTGTGACACCCCCGTCTAGGGGCCCCCGAACCACTGGCCTGAGAAGAGAAACATGGAAGACAGGGTTAATACGTAGGTGATTGGGTAGTTTTAACTTAAAAGAAACGGGGTTGACTTGTGCTATAATAGGGAATGGACCGATGTACTTAGGGGATAATTTACGACAGGGGAGATTAAGGGTGAGATCCTTTGTCGAGAGCCAAACTCGATCTCCTACCTGGAGCGGAGGACTCTCTCCTCGCCGTCTATCAGCGAATTCTTTGAACCGCTGAACTGCTTGGGAGATGTTAGTATGAGCATCCTCCCATACTTTCTCCGCCCTGTTGAACCACTGATCCACTATGGGGACATTAGTGGGAGTGGCATCCCAGGGACAGAGCGGAGGTTGATGTCCGAGTATGCATTGAAACGGCGTTAAGCCGGTCGAGGAGTGTTGAAGTGAGTTTTGCGCATACTCCGCCCAGATTAAACAGTCTGCCCATTCATGCTGTCGACTACTACAGTATGCGCGGAGGTACCTCCCGAGGTCCTGGACAGTCCGCTCTGCCTGCCCATTAGACTCGGGGTGATAGCCCGACGTTAGGCTAACAGTGGTCCCCAACTTCTGGAAGAACGCTTTCCAGACTTTTGCGATAAATTGGGGACCACGATCAGAAACAATGTCCTCCGGGATGTCATAGTAGCGAAACACTTTAGTGAATAGGGTTTCTGCCACCTGGAGGGCGGTTGGGAGGGAGCGAAACGGAATGAACCTACAACCTTTAGAAAAACGGTCCACTACTACTAAAACCGTCGTGTACCCTCGTGATACCGGCAGGTCCAGCATAAAGTCCACCGCCAGGTGTGACCACGGCCTGTTCGGTATCGGAAGGGGCATTAATTTACCAACAGGTAGATTTCGAAGGGTTTTAGTTTGTGCACAAACTGCGCAAGACGAAACTACTGTTCTCACGGTTTTCCACATATTTGGCCACCAGAATTTTGGTTTTAGTAATTTACCTGTTTTTAATATACCGGGGTGACCTGAAGCCAAGCTGGTATGTGCTTCGACTATGACGCGTTCTCGTAATGTCTCCGGTACGTATGTTCGGCCCGGAGGGCAGCCAGGCGGCACGGGTTGGAACCGTGTAGCCTGCGCGATCTCTGAGTCGATGTCCCATACGATCGGAGACACTACGAGTGACGAGGGCAATATCGGTTCCGGATCATGGTCTCGGCCTGGTGTGGGAAAACAGCGGGAAAGCGCGTCCGCTTTTTTATTCTTTGAGCCGGGACGATATGTGATGGTGAAGTGGAAACGCGTGAAGAACAGCGCCCATCGGGCTTGACGAGAGTTTAGTCTTTTTGCTTGTTGGAGGTATTCTAGGTTCCGGTGATCTGTTAGCACCGTGAAAGGGTGTTCGGCTCCCTCCAACCAATGCCTCCACTCCTCTAACGCCGCTTTTATTGCTAACAGTTCACGATTGCCGATATCATAATTGCGCTCGGCAGGTGTTAGTTTACGAGAAAAGAAGGCGCAGGGATGGAGTTTCCCTGGGTGGCCATGGCGCTGTGACAGCACCGCTCCGAGTCCGACCTCCGACGCATCGACCTCCACTACGAAAGGCTTGGTGGGGTCGGGCAGTTTTAAGATAGGCGCGGAGGAAAAAGCTCGTTTTAAGCGCTGGAATGCGGTGCGCGCTTCCAGTGTGAGCGCACCTAACCTTTGGGGTTTTCCTTTTAGTAAGTTAGTGAGCGGCGCTGCCAGCATGCTAAAACCTCTAATAAAGCGCCTATAAAAATTGGCAAACCCAAGGAAGCTCTGTAGCGCCTTCACTGTTGTGGGTTCCGGCCATGACTGCACCGCCGTTACCTTGGCGACGTCCATTTCGACCCCCTGTGGTCCTATGCGATAGCCGAGAAATGCGATCTCCGTTTTATGGAACATTTCTCAGCCTTCGCATAGAGCCCATGTTCGCGCAGTCGACGTAGAACGGCTGTTACATGATGGACGTGTTCATCATATGACCGAGAGTATACCAAGATATCATCCAAGTATACTATGACAAACCGGTTTAACATATGACGAAACACGTCATTCATGAACCCCTGAAACACCGCAGGTGCGTTTACCAGTCCATAAGCCATCACGTTATATTGGTAATGACCTGATGTCGTGCTAAACGCAGTCTTCCACTCATCTCCCTTGCGTTTCACTATCCATCCCCTTACTGTTTATGTTTTATGACCTGTCTCATAGTCTGCTTTTCTTGTCTCACCTTTGAGTGAACCCATTATATTTTATGACTTGTCATACTCTCTACCTTCTTCTATATTATTTAACTAAGATTACTATTATGATAATTAATATTATCATATTGTTACATTGCTACATACACAAGTATATTTTACTAAATATAAATATATAAGATATAAATCCCAAGGAATCTCTGCACAATTCGTCGGTAGTATTGTTTTTAAATAAAAATGAATAAAGTGTAGCCCCTGCCACCAGTTGCACATGCACTGCCTTCCTCTTCTTTCCTCTTTTCAGTAGGACTGACTCAGTTTGAAAACAGTTAATCACATCCTGCCGAACTCACATCCACTAAGCACCTGTAATGACATTATAATAATAATAATAATAATTATTATTATTATTATTATTATTATTATTATTATTATTTCATCTTCTTAGTAACATTGCCCCAGTTGGAAAACATCACTTTCCCTCTCTCTCAGATTAGAGAAAATATTAAATATTAATGTAATGGAGAAGGGTTACTTTGGTATGTGTGCTACTACCATGGAACATCAAAATGTAACAGGCACAAAAATCTTACACACACTATTTACGCACAAGCATTTTAATAGGAGGAGACAACAACAGATTGTTTAAATGAGCTATTATTCAAAAATTCATTTTTTTGTCACATACACAGTCATACACAGTACGATATGCAGTAAAAAGCTTAAATGTGACCTTAAAAATAAAACAAAAAAAGTTAACAAGAAATAAATAGAACAAAATATAAAATAAACTTCAAAAAACATATAAGAAATATATAATTTTATCTATACAATGAGAGAAAAATATAAATATAAATTTGAATAGAAATAACCGGAAATGACCAGAAAGTGTGTGTAGATGTCCATGGTCCATAAATGTCCATAATCTGTGCAAATGTGCATATGAATGTGCAATGTGCAATCTTGTGCTCACAATAGCACTAAAAATACATAGTTTAATGAAAATTATGTATTATTGTAGTGTCCAACCTACAGTAGGCAAGACAGCTTTAAGAGAATCACATACAGTCCTGGTAAAGTGACTACAAACACATCTGCTCGTCTTACATTCTTTGACCAGTAGGGGGGGTTAGTGCGCCAATGAAGCCTCGAGAAATGAACCTGTTTGAACCAAATGGCTGGAAGACTTAAAGGGTTCATGAAGCTTCATCTCGCCATCACTAGTGATGATTAATGTACAAAATATTAAAGCCAAATATTTATTGCTGCTTTTGTTTATTGTATTTATTTATATCATACGAAATATTTACTTGTTCTGACTAAAACGCCAATCTCTTGCTTAAAGCGTTTTATGTTTAAATGTTCAGCCGACTGTCACGCGCGTCCGGAAGCACTACGGTGGCTCGCTGCGGACAAAAGCTACGGATTGCCGACACCCCCCTCCCTCCCCCCGGACCTCCTGATCCAAATGACTCGTAATGGTGTCGCTTCCAACGTTCACCTAAAAGAGTCGACACAAAGATCCGACTCGCTGCGTCATGGTCCTGTGGTGTACCGCGGTGAGGCGTTAGCATTAGCACGTTAAACATGGCGGTGTGTAAACACTCAGCTTTACTGTTCTGTTTGTCTGCACGATGAGAAAACTGTACAGATAAACATGGCGTTTATCACCGAATCAAACAGAGGAATTTTACTGCTTTTAGTTTTTTACATGATTTCCGTTTCATTCACAACTCCGGCAGGTAAGCTAAGCTAAGCTAAAGTTAACCCTAACCAAACATTTACTCTCGTGTTTAAACACACAGAAGTGATGAGGAACTGTGTGTGTGTGTGTGTGTGTGAGAGAGAGAGAGAGAGTTAGGTGTTCCCTCCTGCATCTACACACACTTTTCTTCAGAGATCATGTGATCAGAGCTGTCACAGGGTTTACCTTCAAAAAGGTTCAGGTGCACACACACACTGTAAACACACACACACACACACACACACACACACTGTAAGCATGCAGGTTACCGTCTTCTTAGAGGCGTTTAATGTAAATTGCTCCCACACCTTGGAGGACTTGGGGCGCGCGCTTTTTCCTGCAGACGCTTCTGTAACCTCCATTACATTTGAAGGTTAGTCACGTAAAGGAACATGAGCAGTTTTTAAAGTTGGCTAGCGTTAAAAGAGAGCTGGAGAAGTCAGCAACTCGCGCGGCACTCACTCAGCTATCGGTAACATAGATGCTTTAAAACAGCAACACTACTGCAAGGACAGTAAGAAGCATAAAGAAATATCAGATAAAATAATAGAATTCTTATGCCTAGATCATCAGCCGCTGTCTATTGTAGAAGACGAAGGTTTCCGGTGCTCTAAAATGCCCCCCTGCCACGGATTGCCCCCTCTACATTATCTCTTTCAAATATTATATTAGAACATAAATGTATACATTTGTGTTTTACAAATTACAAATTGCCCAGAATTAATTTGATTATAAAAATAAGCAATATCCTCCTGAGACCAGAAAGAAAAAAAGTTTTCATATTAAATTTAGGTCATATTTAAACATAGGTCTGTGAGATGTCAGAAACATGTTTCACAGATTTTTTTTTTCAAAACCGTCATTTATTTATTAGTTATAACATGTCCCTTGTAATGAACACTGGGTCTTTCTTTGTCGATAGAAGTACAATGAATTTTAGTTCGATTTAGTAATATATAATATAGTTATATAATTATAATATAATAAGTAATATAGTTGGAAGCAACAATGAGCGGGCCCAAGCACCCTGCGCCATTACCACCCGGGCAAAGCTATGATGTCACTAAATGGGATGTCACTCAATATGATGTTCCACAGAAGGTTCTTAATCACTTTTTGGTTTATGTTTAAGACATCAGCACAGCTGACCAGTTTGAGATATAAAAAAATGTCATCCCCGATGTCTTTAGATTACATAGGCCTGGTTCGGTGTCGATTCCCTAGAAAGAGTGTATTGAATTTCTTCGGGTATGTTTTGGCAGACAAAATAACTGACTTCCTTTTGAGTTGAGCCCATGACATATTTAGCTCAATGAGCTGTCATTCGTATAAGTGTGTATGAGCTATGCAGCAAAATCTCATGTGAGGGCCCCGGGCGTGGCTTTCTGCCATCCTGATGGCAGCAGATTTCAATGTCCACCAGTTTTTATACGTTTTTGAGTGTGTTGATACCCCCAATAAGCCCAAAATGTTCAAAAAAAAATCCTAGGAAAACCAAAGGGCTCTTCACACATTATGATGACATAGTGCTGATGTCATAGTGCTTGGGCCCTAATAAGATACATATGTATACAAAAAGTCTTTTTCCACTGTCCCGTACTGGATTTAATTGTTTGTGGCAGCCAGATCATAGCAACATACAGTAGGATGGTGCGGACAGTCCATTTCCTTGCGCAGCTTGACATTGGATAAAGGCTGATCATGTGGTCCACTCCGCCCATGTTTTTATCAAACTCTGTTACAACAACAGGTTTAGATTCAGTAACATGGCGCTTGTCTTTTGTTAACCATATTGGGCAGATATCCTGACGCTCTATTCCATGGATGGAAGATGCCAAAGGAGCTTTTTTTGTGTTGTCCAGCCATTTTGTTATAGCAATCTCTGAGTGTTTCCTGACTATCATCTCTGATGCGCCTCTCTCCATTTCATTGTCACTGTACATTTAAGACTTACAGATCTAAAAAAAAACAAGATTCCTTCAAGCGATCTAGCACTTTGACAGAGTTGAAATACTGGTGTAGGTATAGGTGGAATCCTCCTGGAAGTGGCCCCCCCATGCACACAACAGCATTTCTTCCAAACCCCACCTGCTTGTCTTGAAATGTGTTTTGACTCCTGTACACAAAATTAAGCACCAAACCACTGGGATTGGCAAACATTGACAAAATTTGTTTTCCCAGGCTCACATTGGCGCACAAGACACTGGCCTGTAAAAGGTATAATTTGCTCATCTTTGCCAGCTTTAAGGGATCTTGATCAATTGAGGCAGCCTTGTTGACTGTTGGTTTCTGTTTAAAAGAGACCTGACCTTCCAAAGAGCATCCTCTTTTTTTTGGTCATCCAGGATGGCAAGGTCATTTGATGGACTGGCGAAGTTAAAAAAATCTGTCCCTGGTTATCGCATTGGCAGTAATGGACTTTCTTGTAATGGCATTGTCTTTCCCGCACAATACATATGAAGCTTAGTGTTGTAATGCTCAGATCTTATATTTAAGCTAATTACACTAAAACAGGGTCTAAAATCTAGATACGGGCTAATATTACCTACTTCCGGTGTTGCGCGATCTTCGCTGAGCAAGACAAGACACGCGACAACAACAACTTCTAACCAAAACCAAAGTGTATTAAATGAAAAAGATAAATAAACAAATAAGGTGCACCAACAAAACAATATATACAAAATATATACAACTATAAACAATGTGTGGAGTGTATGCGTGTGTGTGAGTGCGTATGTAAGAAAGTCCAAGTCTGTGTTACTGTGAGTGTGTAATGGTGATCGTGAGAGAAGGCTCGGTCTCACCGGTTTAAGATGGTAAATCCGGGAGCACGAGGAAACGGAACGATATGGGTATTGAGTGTGTCCTGGAAAAAGCAATCCACGGGTGCAACAAACAATCTCTCTCTCTCTCTGTTCCAAAGTCCAGCGCGATGTTTCATCTTTTCACCTCGAGTACTATGCCAGTTCCGGCTTAGGTACGATATGTAGTGAAATGCTTACATGAACGCCTTTTGACCCTAAATTATTTTTTTTAAACAGAACAATTGACAAGAAATAAGAGAAAAATAAAAAAAAGCAAAAAATAAATAAATAGTTTAATTAATAAAAAGTTAGACCAAAATATAAAAATTTTCAAAAATATACAAGAAATATAAAGTGTGCAATATGCAATATGTGTGCAAATGTTGCAATGAGTGTGCAAATAAGCAGTGTCCATGGTTGTCCAGTCTACAGTGTATTGGGGAGTGTGCACAGATGAGAAATGTCAATAAGTGACCATTTCTGTGCAATGTTGCAGAAACATTAAAGAAACACACATCATGATTAGATGATTAGTCCTGTGTGTTAACCTGGTTGAGAGACTGTATTGCCTGCGGGAAGAAGCTCCTCCTCAGTCTCTCTGTGTTTGCCTTCAGGGAGCGAAAGTGCTTTCCTGATCGCAACAGAGAGAACAGTCCATTGTTCAGCCATGTCTCGGTGAAGCAGAGGAGATTGCAGTCCCGAATGTCGTTCTGGACCTTTATCCTGGCCACTCCCACTTAAACCTTATACTGGCATAGAATGTGCTTGCTGCAATCGCTGCAAATTTAGAAAGTCAGAACATGTGATCTGTTGGCCACACCCCCACTTGTGTGACATCAATAGAAAGCCCAATATGTACTTTTTACAGTACATTAGGAAACAAACACACTGCATGCATGGTGTTTAAAATAAAGACCACAGTATCATGTCCCTCACAGAGGACAAAAATGAATTGCTGGGTCTTAGGAGGATATAAAAAAACATGTTGTATAGGGGAAACAAATTATAAATAATTTTATATTGCTTATTTTATAATAAAAATCATTTCGTGTAATTGTTCATCATAAACAATATTTAGTGTAGTTTGTGATAAATAAAAGTGTTAGTTTTGTTTACTTGACAAACCCCTGCAAAATTAATGAGCCATAAAATAAACATTATATGAGAATTTGTATTAATGGTCTCAACGACTGACACGTGCCTAAGGTTAATTATAATAGTAATAATATATTTGATGATAATAAACCTAGGAATTTATGTCCTAATATAATATTCGATAGAGATTATGTAAGGGGGCAGTCCGTAGCAGGGGGGGCATTTTAGCGCATAATACAATTTATTACCTGTTGTCCTTAAAGTAAATTAGTTTGTAACGCTCGGATCTTATTTTAGAGCTAATTACACAAATTCGGGGTCTTAAATCTATTTACAGGCTAATATTATTCACTTCCGGTGTGCGGAGCAAGACAAGACACGCGACAACAACAACTTCAAAACCAAACCAAAGTGTATTAAAGTGAAACAGACAAACAAACATATAAAGTGCACGAAAAACAAACAATATATACAAAATATACACAAATATAAATAATGTGTGGAATGTATGCATGTGTGTGAGTGCGTATGTATGAATGTCCAAGTCCGTGTTATGGTTGTGTGTGAAATGGTGGACGGGAGAGATGGCTCGGCCTCACGGTTTAAGATGGTAAATCCGAAAACGGAAGGAGATGAAAACCACAAACAATCGCTCTCTCTCCCTTCGTATATCCAGCGCGCTGCTTCATCTCTCCACCTCGAGTACCATTCCGGTTCCATCTTTATACCACCACACGTGACCCGATAGGTCATCGGGGTTCCGTCGCGCCACCACTGCGCATGCGCGCAAGAGCTTAACCCCGGAACCAAAACACGGTCGTCTTGGAGACAAAAATAACTGTATAGGGGTCGCTAAAAAGACCTGGTGGTTTTATTTCTTTTTGTGGCCTATAAAAACAACCCCTTGCTGCGCCACAAGTTTTTCAAAGTAAGCCCTCGGTTTTTCTGACTTGAAACAAAATTTTGACTATAGCCTTTTTTATTTCAGTTTTTAGCCTAAAGTTAAAGTACTCTAAAGCCAAAGTCAAAGCCTCTGTTTGTTCTGCATGGTATTTTATTTAATTTTATAGAATCTAGTTGGAATTTGTTAAGCTCTAAGTTGTTCCCAATTACTAACCAAGCACAGGCAATTATGTTTTAAGTTGACGTGTTGCACATGTTGCTTGCCGATAAATATAGACAATTCATGATTTTCTTCTTCTTGTAATTTCAATACTAAGTTTACATTGTTGTTAGTTTAATAAATAATGCTACATGATAAGGCTTTAAGTAGGCCCTGTAATCAGTGATCGGTATCTGACGATACAGCTTCTAGTGATTGGAGATCGGTGATCGGCCCTAAAAGTCCTGATCGGAGCACCCCTACTGTAAACACACACTGTAAACACGCACAGTAAACAGACTGTAAACACACACTGTAAACATACATCAAACATACTATTTATACTACACACACAGACAGTTCAATATATAAACACAGCTGTTGATGTTCCTCATTAAACACTACATACTGCACTTTCTAATAACAGGAATATTAATAATAATAATCTTAATAATGTTTTTTTTATATTCTGTGAACAGTTATAGAAGAGAATAGGGATGCACCGAAATTTAGCCCGCCGAAAATTTTCGGCCGAAATAGCATTATCGGTTTCGGCCGAAACGTAAGAAAGCGCCGAAAATAAAAGCCGAAATTGTCGCCACGCCTCTCCCATCCTCCCGTCTCGTTCGCGCTGTCATTACGCATCAAACACGGAGTATGTCGGCGGTTTGGAAGCACTTCAAAGTTTCAGATGAGGACAGCAAAGTTGCAATAATTTTAATTAATTTGTAGGTTTTTAATACAAACAAAAAGAAAATATTTGAAACATGTTTTTTAATGAAGCCATTTTCGGTTTCGGTATCGGTTTTCGGCCAAGTGCATCCAAAAATTTCGGTTTCGTTTTCAGCCCAAAATTTTCATTTCGGTGCATCCCTAGAGGAGAAGTTTGAATTATTTCTGTTTTTATGAATAATTTATGAATAATTTAATCCACTGATCGTGTGTGTGTGTGATGGTAGCCTGTAAAAAGAAAAATAATTTAAGGTAGCTCTCGCTAAATTCTCACAAAGTTTTCCAGAGTTTCGACGCTGTAATGTGCAGCACCGATGAGCAACAGAACACACGGTGCGAAGTGTGAGCTCAGAGACTAAAACACACAGCATGACCCTAGTTCAGCATAAACACACACACACTGCAGCGGATCAGGTGTTCACTTAGTGCGTGTGTCTGTGGTCTGGTGAAGCTGGAATGAAGTCTGGGTGATTTTCTTCCTTTTCACTTTTAAATTCAGACTGATATTTAAACCGGTTAAACCACGTTCTGTATCTGATTTCTGTTTGCAGATGAAGGTGTGACTGCTGGGTCTGAAATCCTTGATGGATCAGAGGACGCAAAATGTCTGTCTCAAAGACAGTTTAAGACGGCAGAAATGGCAGACGCTGTGTTGGGGACGGAGGAGTCTGGGAACACGGCCGGGATCGAAGCTCTTATTCCTAAAAGCCTGATCTCTACACCATGTGAGAAGGAAGTGAAGGTGGAGGAGGACGCAGTGATGGAGGAGGACACAGTGATGGAGGAGGTAGTTCAGACAAAGCCAGAACGTCCAGCAGGAGGTGACGAGCAGAACTCCACAGAAACTGCCAAGACTTATAAAGTGAGCTGTGATAAAAGGAGCATTGCTGGACTCGACACCTTCACAGTGCAGGTTCTCAACTCATCACAGGTACGCTACACCTGAGAGAGGGAGAATCACTAAACTGCTTTACAGTGAGAAAGTTAACGTAAACATTTTCAGTAGAAACACGCCATGGTTCTGATTGATTTTTAATTTCTTGTTACATTTCAGTAAAATATCAGGTTCTGCACTGAGACAGCAGAGACACGAGGCAGAGACTGGGCGCGGTTTATTATAAACCCAGAGCTGGTGATCTGCAGTGACACCAGGAGAACCTGAGTGTAGAGCAAACACACGGTCAGGCGGTGGTCGTAAAACTCTTAAACACTTTTCCTGTTTTGTTTTTGGTTCCATTTATTGGATCATACTCATACTGTTTCAGTCCATCACAGCGTTAATCTTTACCACCTTGACATCAGAAATGGAGATAAACTGAATTTTATTCACAAAAACAAAAAATTATGAAATCACATTAAACAGCAGAATGAGGAGAAACGCCGGAGGTTCTGTTCAGCGCTTAAAGTTTCTGAAGACGTCTCACGTCTTATCACTTCCACTGCTTTGGCTCAAACAGGTGTAGAACTCTGTGGATTGGTTACTCCTCGGTGTGTTACCGGGCGCGGTGTGTTACCGGGCGCGGTGTGTTACCGGGCGCGGTTCTGGCCCTTTATTTAGATTAGGTGATGGTGTAGAGCTGATGGGGACTGCACTGTGTTTCTCCTCATCAGTCGATCAGTACACATCTTGCCATTCGTTACCCCTGAGGACTTCCTGAGGTATCGCGTCATGGCCTGGGGGTGTGTGACGGCTCGGTGGTGTGACCGGTTGTGAAGTGTGTTTAGATGACGTAGTGGGTCATTATCTTCGTTTTGTTAGATTCCATTAAACAAACTAATCTGTTCAATCGTTCGTCTGTCCTCAGCCTGCTGGTGTGAAATGTAGCTGCACTGGGAGCCAGCACAAAAGTTTTTACACCACTTCTAACTCCACAATCGTTCCTGATGTTTATTTTCTTCTGCACTGTAAAACAATACTGAAGGCGTTTATTATCCCAAACACACAATAATCTCCTCTGAAAAGTTGATATTGAGATGTTTATCTGCTCCTTCTGCTCTGTAAAGCTTCATAACGGCTCTAATCTGAGGTGCTGGTTGTTAATTGGTGATTTCTGAGGCTGGTGACTCTAAATGAACTTCTCCTCTGCAGCAGAGCTCAGTTTTGGTCTTAATGGGTTTTACAAATGCACTCGACACAATACTGTTCTTATAGAAACTGATCCAAAACAGCTGACCTTCATGTCTTCAAATAACAACTTACTGTTGTTGCTGTGACACCGCCTGTCTCCGAGGTGTCTCCGTGTGACACTGGGTGTCTCCATGTGACCGTGTGACCCCGTATGTTTCTGTGTGTCTTCATGTGACACAGTGTCTCCATGTGTCTCTGTGTGACACTGTGTGACACCGTGTGTCTCCTCGTGTCACCGTGTTTCTCAGTGTGTCTCTGACACCGTGTGTCTCCGTGTGACACCGTGTGTCTCCGTGTGACACCGTGTGTCTCCGTGTGACACCTTGTGTCTCCGTGTGACACCTTGTGTCTCCGTGTGACACCTTGTATCTCCGTGTGACACCTTGTGTCTCCGTGTGACACCTTGTGTCTCCGTGTGACACCTTGTGTCTCCGTGTGACACCTTGTGTCTCCGTGTGACACCTTGTGTCTCCGTGTGACACCTTGTGTCTCCGTGTGACACCTTGTGTCTCCGTGTGACACCTTGTGTCTCCGTGTGACACCTTGTGTCTCCGTGTGACTCTGTAGAGTGTGTGCACCACCATCAGTACACCGCTTTTGCAGGAGCGGAATAAACAGGAGCAGGAGAGCGAGAGGGACCTCTCCCCTAGTTAATGGATCACAGAGGGAATCGTTCTCCCAGACAGATTATTAAACAGGGTCTGTAAATATTCTGCAGTTTCCTTGCTGTTCCTACCGTGGTTTTTGTTAAACCTCCTCTTCTGTCGTAGCTCTGCTATCAGAGTAAACCTAAAAGTGTCTGTGGCCTAAGACCTGTCAGAGAATTTTAAAATATCAAGGTTAAAATATCTGTTCTGGGCAAGAAACTGTTTTTCAATGCTGAATCTGTTCACTGTACCTTTTACAGTCTCTCAGATCAGTTCAATGGTGTTCTAGTGCTGAGGAACAGACACTGGATCCTGTGGTTCAGAACTTCAGAGTCGGTTCTTCTAATGAAATGGGTGTATAGATTCAATTCAATTCAATTCAATTTTATTTGTATAGCGCTTTTACCCATTTACATTGTCACAAAGCAGCTTTACACAATCAAAAGAATTAAGTTTGTATGAAATGTCAATGTGTATGAATCAAAATGATATGATTGTCCCTGATGAGCAATCCGAGGACGACGGCAACAGAGGCAAGGAAAAACTCCCTGAGATGGTAATAGGAAGAAACCTTGAGAGGAACCAGACTCAATCTGGGTGATAACGGATAGCAGAGATTGATGTGCATAATATTATGCGAGACTGGAAGTTTAGTATAAGAGGAGATGTATAAGATTAAAGTCCAGTTTGTTCCTGGAGGCTCAGGTAGACTGTAAGAAATTCCAGTCCTGAACTATTGAGCGACTGAAGTCACAGGTCCTCAGAGAAAAACTGTCCAGGACCACCTTCAAAGTGGAGCCATCCCCAGTCACCACACGCATCCCAGGCAGACCACACGGGGCATCCATGTGATGAGATTTCCAACCAGAAGCAGGACTCCAGGACGAGTTTTCCAGAGGGCAGAGGAGGTCTGGATCACATGTATAGCTCGACAGAGAGATAGGTAGAGGAACAAGAAGAGAAAGAGAGAGAGAGGAGAGAGCAGAAGAGGAGCGAGCAAAAGAGATGGAGAGATGGCAATTAGGTATGGTCACAGTCGCACAATGTATAAGGTGAATGTATATTTAGTGCAGAGTGCAAGCAGAGACTCCGGCAGGACTAACTATGACAGCATAACTAAAAAGGGAGAGCCAGAAGGAAACACAGACATGAGGGCTTTCAGAGATGTAAAGCAACCAGTCACCTCACCGTCAACAAACCTGAGTGATCAATGAGAGTGGGGAAGACACCATCTAAACATACCAGTTCACCATAATACTCTATGTCCGTGAGTCCCCCAGATCTGCTTCCTTACCTAAGGCTAAACTATTTACAAAAATGCTTGGCTAAATAAATAGGTTTTTTAGCCTGGACTTAAACACTGAGACTGTGTCTGAGTCCCGAACACTATTTGGAAGACTATTCCATAACTTTGGGCTTTGTACTGACAAGCAGCCTGCGGATCATAAGACACTAGCAGTTCGCTCAGATACTGCGACGCGAGACCATTTAATGCTTTATACATATATACTTATACGCAATATTTCTGAGGTGAAAGAATGCTATCCTGGTAATATTATCTACATGTGCTTCAAATGAAAGGCTGGAATCTATAATCACACCAAGGTCTTTTACTGTTGCACTTGATGGAACAGAAAGGCCATTTAAAATCACAGTGTGATCAGAAAGCTTTCTTCTAGCTGCTTGTGGTCCTGTGACTAGAACTTCTGTCTTATCAGGATTAAGCAAAAGGATATTAATTAACATCCAATCTTTTATGTCCTGCACACATTGCTCAATTTTAGTTAACTGGTTTTTCTCATCTGGTTTTGCTGAAACGTATACTTGTGTGTCATCAGCATAACAATGAAAATTAATACCATGTTTATGAATTATGTTGCCAAGAGGAATCATGTAAAGGGGAAAAAAGCAGTGGGCCTAAAACAGAACCCTGTGGAACACCAAACTTAACTTGAGAACATGAGGAATGGTCACCATCTAAATCTACAAACTAATAACGATCAGTCAAATATGATCTGAGCCATAAGAGGGCCGTTCCCTTAATTCCTACTACAGTTTCTAATTTGTGAAGGAGAATACTATGATCAATAGTGTCAAAAGCTGCACTGAGGTCGAGTAACACAAGTATAGTGACGCAACCCTGATCAAAGGCCACTAGGAGGTCATTTACTACTTTAACGAGTGCTGTCTTTGTACTGTGATGAGGCCTAAATCCTGACTGATACAGTTCATGTATGCAGTTTCTATGTAAATATGAACATAGCTGCTGTGATACCTTTTCCAGAATTTTAGAGATAAAGGGGAGGTTTGATATTGGCCTGTAATTGGAAAGCTGACAGGGGTCAAGGTCAGGTTTCTTGATTAGTGGTTTAATAACTGCTAATTTAAGGGATTTAGGAACATACCCACTGAGTAAACAGTTAATTATTTTCAACAGGGGTTCTGTTATTGCTGGAACTATCTGCTTGAGAAAATGTGTCGGTGTAGGATCTAATATACAGGTTGATATACGATTTTGAAGAGGAGCTGAGTGAAATTAGTTCTCTCGCTTCAAGAAGAGTAAAGTATTCTAGATTCTGATGTGATGTGATTAATTTATAATCTGTATCACTTAAATTGTCTGGTTTCAAAGCCTGATTTTTTTTGTCTAATATTTATGATTTTGTTATTGAAAAAGTTCATAAAATCCTCACTACTGTATGTTGTTGTTTTGGAGATTTCTGCACTGGTCTTGTTTTTAGTTAATTTAGCTATTGTATTAAATAAAAATCTGGGATTATTTTTGTTATTTTCTATAAGAGTAGAGAGATACATTGATCTAGCAGCATTGAGAGCTTTTCTACAGTTCAGGAAGCTCTCCTTCGAATCCATAGATCCATTACGACCCACTGAAGTTCCTGAAACTTGTGAGAAACACCGTCAGCGTTGGATTTTATAAGTCTTATTTTTACAACTGTTTAATCTTTTAATCAAGTCGTCCGTGGTATTGATGTTACTGCTGACACTGTATCCCTCATGTCCCTCTTCTTCCTGAGGGTGGCGCTGTGTCCCAGTTTTTTTTTTTCTAAAGCCCTGTACCTGTGTCTGTGTGACTTTATGGATGCACCGCTGCAGCGTGATTCGGCTGATTAGATAATTTCATTAAGAAGGATGTGTACATTAGGTGTATATATTAGGTGTTCCTAATAAAGTGAACAGAAGATTCTGTCCCGCTCCCGCAAAAATATATATTATTTTCTAGGGGTGTGCCAAAAAATCGATTCACAGGAAAATCTATATTCTCATTTGCAACGATTCAGAATCGATCTGAAATGTTCAGGAATGATCCATTTTTGTAACTAGCTTACTGGTCTGTACTGATGCCACCACGCAGCCGGTTTTTGAACGTAAGCGTGCGCGGCAAATCACTAAAACAAAGAGGAAGCAAATATGGATGAGAGGGAGATCCAATCAGCCCCGTCTTCACTTAAAGCTAATGCCTGGAAGCACTGCGCTGGACATGACACACACAGTCTTTGCAAAACGAAGACCAAATACTTCGGCAGCACAACAAATGCGCGTGCTTATATTACTAGGCATCACCCGGAGCTCGGCGACACGGAGCAGAGTCAGCCGCCAGCTGCAGACCAACGCACACTGCAGTGCTTTACGAAACTCCCTGCCAACTCAGAGAGAGCAAAAAAAATAACTCGGTCTATCGCTTGCTTTATTGCCAAAGACCTAAGGCCTTACAGTGTGGTGGAGAACGAGGGGTTTTTGTGCATGTTACAGACAGCGGAGCCGAGGTACGCCATACCGTCCCGCAAGTTTTTCACTGAAACAGCTGTGCCACAGCTTTACAATCAGACTAAAAGAAAGGAAAGGTCGCCAGTGCCCTAACCGAAACAACCAGAGTGGCACTAACATGTGATGCACTTTATTTTCATAACTTGTTATTCTTTAACAACCGTTTTCTTCGGTTGTGTTCTACATGATATATACAACTTTCCTGGGAAATGCATCTATTTTCAACCATTTTGTATTATGAAGAAGCACTTTATTTTTGTTCCAACTTATTTTATAGCTAGCTACTAATGAGTAGCAATTGAGAACCAGAGAATGTTTTTGATAAAAGGCACTTCCCTGAGAATTTAACTTAATAAATGTGAAAAAGACACTTTAATGTCTCTGTTTGTCATTCTGTATAGCAAAGCAGATGAGAGTAGATTCAATTCAATTCAATTCAATTTTATTTGTATAGCGCTTTTAGCAATTTTCATTGCCGCAAAGCAGCTTTACATAGTCAAAAGAATTATTTAAGTTTGTATGAAATGTGAATTTGTATGAATCAAAATGGTCAGTTTGTCCCTGGTGAGCAAGCCGAGGGCGACAGTGGCAAGGAAAAACTCCCTGAGATGGTAATAGGAAGAAACCTTGAGAGGAACCAGACTCAACAGGGAACCCATCCTCATTTGGGTGAAACAGAAAGCAGTAAATGATCTGCATTTATACAGTGTGTAGGGTGGGAGGCAGTTCAGCTATAATAGCTGATGTTAATTGATGTTAATATGGAGTCCAGGTAGTTATTGAAGACCCAGGTAGACTTGTAAGAAGTTCCAGTCATGAACTATCGAACTGTCAAGTCCCCAGAGAAACAGTTGCCAACACCAGTCAAGGCCAGAACCATTTTCTAGGTAGAGAGAATCATTCCCAGACACCAGACGCATTCCAGAGAGACACACGGGGCATCCATGTGACGAGATCTTCAGCCAGAAGCAGGGCACCAGGATGGGTCAGACAGGTCCGGAGGGCAGAGGGAGTCTGAATCACTGGCAGCTCAGGAACGACATGTGTAGCTCGACAGAGAGAGAGAGAAAGAGTAAAAGGGGGGGACAGGAGGAGAGAGGAAAAAGAAAGAGGGGGGGAAAGAGAAGAAGAGGAGAGATGGCAGTTAGGTATGGTCACAGTCACACAATGTATAATGTGAATGTATATTAACTGTAGAGTGCAAGCAGAGACTCCGGCAGGACTAACTATGACAGCATAACTAAAAGGGAGAGCCAGAAGGAAACACAAACATGAGGGCTTCCTGACATGTAAAGCAAACAATCACCTCACCGTCAGCAAACCTGAGTGATCAATGAGAGTGAGGAAGACAGCATCCAAACATACCAGTTCACCATAATACTCTACGTCCATGAGTCCCCCAGATCTGCTCCTTTACCTATGGCAAATCTATTTATAAAAATGCTTGGCTAAATAAATAGGTTTTTAGCCTGGACTTAAACACTGAGACTGTGTCTGAGTCCCGAACACTATTTGGAAGACTATTCCATAACTTTGGGGCTTTGTAAGAAAAAAGCTCTGCCCCCAGCTGTATTTTTCATAATACGCGGTACTGACAAGCAGCCTGCATCCTTTGATCGAAGTAGGCGTGGCGGATCGTAAGACACTAGCAGTTCGCTCAGGTACTGCGGCGCGAGACCATTTAATGCTTTATATGTCAAGAGTAGTATTTTAAAGTCAATGCGAAATTTCACAGGGAGCCAATGGAGTGAAGATAAGATAGGGGTGATGTGCTCATATCTTCTGGTTCTGGTGAGGACTCTTGCTGCTGCATTCTGGACTAGCTGAAGCTTATTTATGCATCTAGCTGAACAACCAGACAGTAAGGCATTACAATAGTCCAACCTAGAGGTGATAAAAGCATGAACTAGTTTTTCTGCGTCGTTTAGCGACAATAAATTTCTTATTCTGGCAATATTTCTGAGGTGAAAGAATGCTATCCTGGTAATATTATCTACATGTGCTTCAAATGAAAGGCTGGAATCAATAATCACACCAAGGTCTTTCACTGTTGCATTTGATGGAACAGAAAGGCCATCTAAAGTTACGGTGTGATCTAAAATTTTACTCCTAGCTGTATGCGGTCCTATGACTAGAACTTCTGTCTTATCCAGATTTAGCAGAAGGAAGTTAATTAGCATCCAATTTCTTATGTCCTGCACACATTGCTCAATTTTAGTAAGCTGTTTTTTCTCATCAGGTTTTGCTGAGACATATAACTGTGTATCGTCAGCATAACAATGAAAACTAATACCATGCTTACGGATTATGTTGCCCAGAGGAAGCATGTAAAGGGAAAAAAGCAGTGGACCTAAAACTGAACCCTGCGGAACGCCAAACTCCACTAGAGAACATGCAGAATAATCACCATTTAAGTCTACATACTGATAACGATGGGTCAGATAGGATCTGAGCCAGGAGAGGGCTGTACCCTTAATTCCCACTACATTTTCTAATCTGTGAAGAAGAATAGCGTGATCAACAGTGTCAAAAGCTGCACTGAGGTCAAGTAATACAAGCATAGTTACACAACCCTGATCAGAGGCCAATAGAATGTCATTTACTACTTTAACGAGCGCTGTCTCTGTACTGTGATGAGGCCTAAATCCTGACTGATACAGTTCATGTATGCCATTTCTATGTATATATGAGCATAGCTGCTCCGCTACTATCTTTTGAGATATCTTTACGATCTTTTGTAGATCATGATCAGAAACCCGATTAGAAATCATTATGAATAAAATCGAATCATTTTGAATAGAAAATCTGTTTGAATAGAAAATCTTTTTGAATAGAAAATCGATTTTGAATTGAATCGTGGCCTCAAGAATCGGAATCGAATTGAATCGTGAGATGGTAAAAGATTCCCACCCCTATTATTTTCTCCCGCTTCCGCCCGCAGTATTTTTGTTTTGTCCTGCTCTCGCCCGCAAAATCCTGCAGGTAAACATATAAGTAGTTTTATTTTTACTGCTTCTTTCCGCTACTCTATTTTTTTCAATTGCTTTCCTTTTGTGTATATATAAAAAAGAAACGGAAACGGAAAATAAATGTTCAATTTATTGCACCTGTAAATTGTTTTTATTTTAATTTAGCCGTTCTTGTTGCTTTTGTGCAGTAGATAAATAATATAGTATTTGTTTTCAATAAATTAATTTTAAGATAATTCCATTTTTCGGGATTCCTGCGATTAATTTTTTTCTTCAGCAACCCGCACATACATGAGTACCTTTCCACCCGCACCCGCATTCACCCATCAAATCTTGTGTGCAGGTCTGTACTTCTGTGTAATAGATTGGGAATGGCCGTGCCAGTAAACACTCGTGGTGTCTGCTTTAATTATGGTTCATCAGAGTGAGTGCAGTATGTTTGTGTTTCCTGTAGGACCTGATGGACTTCCTGAACGTGAACAGCTCCGAGTGCTCATTGGTTCTTTTTTACACTTCCTGGTGTCAGTTCTCCGCCCACCTTGCTCCTCACTTTAACGCTTTGCCAAGAGTTTTTCCCATCATGCATTTCCTCGCTCTTGATGCCTCACAACACAGCAGGTATGTGTGTGCGTGTGTCTCTTTTTTATTTGTGCTTGTGTGTTTATATTAATGTAAATATATCTTTGTAAATCTCTAAGTCATTCCTGTATGTGTGTGTGTATGTATGTGTGTGTGTGTGTGTGTATGTATGTGTGTGTGTGTGTGTGTGTGCAGTTTGTCCACGCGATTTGGGACGGTTGCTGTCCCCAACATTCTGCTGTTTCAGGGAGCGAAACCGATGGCACGTTTTAACCACACAGAGAGAACACTCGAGACGCTAACAGCCTTCATCGCTAATCAAACAGGTCAGTGTGTCTCTCTCTCTTTCTCATACACACACACACACACACACACACAGATATTTAACCCCTTCTCAACCAGGTCCCCTCAGAAGTGCGCTGTGTGTATCACCCACACTGCTCGCGAGTGTATGTTAGCGCTGGGTCTCAGCAGTGACCAGTGGACATGACATCATCATACCGCAGTGTCGTTATTTTATTTTATTATTCCTGATTCATTATACTAATTAAGATTCTGTAAGTATTTTATAAACATCCTGAGTCGATATTAAATTTTTCCCGATTTTGTTACAATTTCTCCTGACAAAAAGTCTCCTGTTCCTTATAATGTTAGTTTTCTCACTTTAAAACCAAGCATGGTGTTTAAACACTACAAACTTACTTTAAATACAAGAGTTTAACATTTAACTTCACATTAAATTAAACACAAAGTCTCTCTCATCCACCGTAATTATTACAGTGGAGCCTTGGATTACCAGGTTAATTAATCTGTACTTTACCTTTAAAAAAAATCGCGATAGAGCAGTGTTTCTGTGTAGAGCAGAGTGAGTGTTTGTGTGTGTGGGTGT
Organism: Clarias gariepinus; assembly: GCF_024256425.1. NCBI lineage: Eukaryota > Metazoa > Chordata > Actinopteri > Siluriformes > Clariidae > Clarias > Clarias gariepinus. The sequence continues at coordinate 30,155,616 of NC_071118.1, read as the reverse complement.
GTGTGTGAGAAGCCAAGAGGGGGTGGAGGGGTGTAAGGTTGGGTGTGTGTGTGTTATAAGGGGCACGGTGTCAAATTACGCATGCCCACATAGACACATAGAGCAGCTGATACAGAGAGAAAATGGATCTTTAACCTCTCTAATGAGACTTTCTTATGCTTTACACGCGCTTACAGACACAAAATAAAATATGTTTTACACACACACACGTGGTCACAGTGTTATGGTAAACAGTACACGCGTGTACGGATGTTGATTATACCAGTAAGAGACGCTCATTGAGACCCAGTATGGAAGATGATTACCCACAATTTCACAGCACAAGAAAGAGATAAACCGTTGGCTCAGTTGTGATCATGTGACGCTCGGCGTCAAAACAAGAAGCGCATGCGTGATACATGATACTCAGTACTCGTAAACCAACACTTGCTCGTTTTTCAGGTTAAAATTAATTAAAAATCTTTGCTCATCTTGCGGAGCACTCGCAAACCGCGTTACTCGCAATCTGAGGTTTCAACAAATTTAGCAAATAATTTACTCCAAACACACAGAATGTGGGAATAGTTTAGAGCGCCACCTGTAGGATTATAAAGAAATGATGATGGTTTACTGTGTTTTTAAACTGATTTGCTCCCCTGTGTGTTGCAAGACGAGTGTGAGACGGGGTAATGAGTAGGTTTTAAAATGCTATAAATGTGGTGTTGTTGCAGCACACAGCAGCTCGAGTGCTCGGCACAGAGTCAGGCTGTGTTCCATTCTGAAGTGTACTTCACAGGGTGCTTCCTGCTCCCTACTCCCTACTCCGTGTACAGGCAATGTCAGGTTAGGGGACTTCTCTCAACTAAAGTCCACCATTTGAAATGAAACGTCAACAACGCAGACCTCGCTTCCACCGTGCGTTCCTATGGCAACATAAGCACCTCAGATACCTGTTGCTGTGGAAATTTTACTGTTGAAATATGTAAAACTTGTAACACTTACTGAATACTGGCCTGTATAATAGGAAGACAATGTGTATCTTCGTGTAACTCTGTAGAGTGTGTGCGCCACCATCAGTACACCGCTTCCGCAGGAGAGCGAGAGGGACCTCTCCCCTAGTTAGTGGATCACAGAGGGAATCGTTCTCCCAGACAGATTATTAAACACTAATGAAGTAATGAATTTTTCATGTCCACTAGTGATGGGAAATCATTTTAGTGACTCAATTATTTGAATCTTGTTTAACAAAATGAACGTATCTTTTTTTGAGTCATTAGTTCATTTTGTTCTTTTGATTAGAAATAAAATAAAATGTTGCATTTTCAATAAACAGACCCCCAACACGTCTACATACACAAATTTTAGCTATAGTTCCTGTAATCAAAACATTACAATGCAGCTAAGGACAAATTATAATAAACAGAATGAGTAACTCACCATCATATCTTCTTGTCTGAGTTGTTCGTTCTTTTGAAACTATTCAATTCAATTCAATTTTCAATTCAATTTTATTTGTATAGCGGTTGTAGCAATTTTCATTGCCGCAAAGCAGGTTTACACAGTCAAAAGAATAATTTAAGTTTGTATGAAATGTGAATTTGTATGAATCAAAATGGTCAGTTTGTTCCTGGTGAGCAAGCCGAGGGCGACAGTGGCAAGGAAAAACTCCCTGTGATGGTAATAGGAAGAAACCTTGAGAGGAACCAGACTCAACAGGGAACCCATCCTCATCTGGGTGAAACAGAAAGCAGTAAATTATCTGCATTTATACAGTGTGTAGGGTGGGAGGCAGTTCAGCTATAATAGCTGATGTTAATTGATGTTAATATGGAGTCCAGGTAGTTATTGAAGACCCAGGTGGACTTGTAAGAAGTTCCAGTCCTGAACTATCAAACTGTCAAGTCCCCAGAGAAACAGTTGCCAACACCAGTCAAGGCCAGAACCAGTCAGAACCACCAACTATTGCACTGCGTAGCGCCTATGGGAGTCACGTGACAAAAGAATGAACAACTTGTAGTAGAAGAGTCATTAAGAAAGAATCGCTCAATTCTGTTTCCTGTATAAAACCTACGGAGGTTTTGCGATGATTTGCGCATACGCGCCCAGTAGAAAATTAAGGCATTACTCTCCGAGATACTCGTTCATCGGAGTCACGTAAAAGATCTGTTCAAAAAGAACGAATCGTTCATGAACAACCCATCACTAATGTCCACTTCTGGGAAGTGAAGACCCAGTGTTCACTCGTTTCCTACACACTTAACATGGCTGAACACCCTATGTAGTGTACTTCTCAAGGAACTTCAAGCTTTTTGGGACACACCCAGAGTCTGATGTGATTGGTCATGTGCGATCAAACTAATAACCGACTGATTCCGGTCACTGGCTAATTGTCTCTCTATCATAAATGTAATAAATCATTTTAAAATCTGCTTGAGCAGTGTGACAAATCAACACACAGAAGAATAATGATTCATACCTGATGTATGTGTGTGTGTGTGTGTGTGTGTGTGTGTGTGTGTGAGTGAGTGAGTGTTTTGCCTAAAATCCACTCAGCTGCCAGGATAACCATCAGGTTTGCTAGCTAACAAGCTTGATGTCTAGTGATGCAATAGTGTGTATAAACACCTGGTATAACAGTCTGTAAAAACACTAGTACACACTCACATAGCCAGTCTGTGTTTCAGGGTTCGAGGCAGTCGGGGGTCAGGTGGTGACGGATGATGATCGTGTTGGTCCTTTACTCAGCCTTCCAGTGAGGAGCATCGACTGGCTTTTCGTCTTCAGTGTGCTGTTTTTATCTGTGTTTAGTGTGTACGCCGTGCTGCGCACCGACAGCGTCCGGCTGCTGATTCCCGGCCACGAGCACGAGCACCAGGACTGATCCACCACCATCATCATCATTATTATTATTATTAGTTTGGTGTTTTGTGTTTAAACTGTTTCTAAATCTGAGAATTTGTGTCAATAAACAATAAAAATAATAAATCCATCCTGCTGTTTTATATATATATATATATATATATATATATATTTACTCAGTGTTTACTCGCAAGGCGGCACGGTGGTGTAGTGGTCAGCACTGTCGCCTTGCAGCTCCAGGGTCCGGTTCGATCTAGGGTGTACCCCGGCCCTAAGTCTCCTGGGATAGGCATCAGAACACCTGGACATTAGACAGTGTAGTGATTGCACAGGAGACAGGGCAGCATTAGTTCACACACAAACTGAGACGATGGGCAGCCGTGGAAGCCACGCCCACACCACGTGCATCCTGGGTACTGTGCAGTGTTTTATGGCGGTGTTCATGACGTCACTGTCAGTTACAATCTAACCTGAAAGAGAGAGAGAACGTGCAGATCTAATCAGTCTGGGTTTAGAATTTTGCGCAGGCAAACCTGCAGACAGCTTCTGTGTGTGTGTGTGTGTGTGTGTGCGCGCGCGCAATGAGCAGGTTAATGTTTATGAGGTTCTGCACTAAGAGTCGGAGTGTTTTATCCGGACACAGACTGCTCCTGTCCGCGGCTGGGATGGTAAGAGTCTCCTGTTCCCTCTGTGTGGGGGTTAGGGGTCAGGGGTTAGGGGTCAGGGGTTAGAGTGCCGCTGTACAGTGCGCTGAGAGTTAGAGCGGAGTTTCCTATGCAGTGACGTCATCATTTACGCTAACACAGGGGGGGGGGTGTGTGTGTGAGAAGTCACGCCGTGCTTCGAAACACGTTTATTACTCGGTTCGGTCTGTAAGCACGTGAACAAAGACGTCGAACATGTTCACGTGACTATTCTGTAACCTTAGGTGCGTTTGCGTCATGCACGCGCGAGCGTACAGCACGCTGGTCATCGGCAGCAGCTCTATTGCACATGGCGGGAATGTCTTATGTTCTGGGTTCCGCCATCTGCAATAGAGCTGCTTCCCCGGAAGTAGACAAGCAAAATTACCCATCAGGCCCTGCGCAAAGAGACGCAAAAACACTCAGAAATCAGATTTATCCATCAGTCATGTACATTTTTATAATAAATCAGTTTTGGCCTTAACATATAATAAATATTTAATTTCAGGAGTATGAAGTTCTCACAGAACAGCAGCAGTTTCCGGAGTTGCTCTCGTCACCACGGTAACGCTCTGAGGAAGTGATGTCAGTGTTGGTGATGTTGCAGGGTGTCCGGATGTAGGCGGGACTGGAACACTGTACAGCTGCGTTCAGTCCCACAGTGCACTCCACAGGACGCCCCCTACACCTCATGTACAGAGAATGCCGGTTAAGGGAACTTCCCTTGATAAAATTCCACCGTTTGGAACGCCGTGCAACATCACCAGCGCAGACATCACTTCCGCCTTGCGTTACCATGGTAACATAATCACCTCAGGTGCCTGTCGCTGCTGCTGTGGAAATTTCGTACTGCGGACATTAAATCTATACATATAACAAAACTGTAAAGTTGCACAAAAATTAAAAATAATTGTGAAAAAACTAATTTGAGATGTTCGATGAGAAATAGAACACATCAAGATGGTTTTTGGAATTGTTGTCTGTCTGTTTATCTGTTTGTTTGTGCACGCATCACATAAAAACTACTGAAGGGATTCTAATAGGGTTTTCACAGGTGTATTTGGTTGAGCTTGAGGTAAAATGTAGGCTTTGTTTCGTCAAAGAGAGGATATGCTAATTTGAAATTTAAACGGAAAATGCTGTTATATCATTAAAGAAATCAACTTTGAAAAATCATAAGTTTATCTCAAAATTCAACAGATATCACTAATACCATTATAAAACATATACTATTGAAATGTGCATAAATTATTTAAATATTTACAGAGAACATATTACTTGCCCATATAATACTAAGGATTTCTTGATTAAATGAAAATTTTAATTGTGGGTAGTGGACTTCAGTATTCTTTATGTTTACATGTCTTCATTTTTATTGCTTGGTGTGGGACTGTGTTCTGAGTAGCTGTGTTAAACACCAGCTGTGTGTATGGGTTAACCAAACCAGGGTTAGGTTAGGCTAACCCTAGGTAATACCTACTGGACGCAGTGCCGGTCCCAAGCCCGGATATATAGGACGGTTGCGTCAGGAAGGGCATCCGGCGTAAAGCCTGTGCCCAGTCGTTGTGTGGACTGGATTTTTCACTGTGGTGAACAACAACATCATCATTATGGTAATAACTGTCGCTCCGCAGGTGGAACTGTTTGTCTCAAGCGGGTTTTAAACAGATTACAGCATAGAAAGTATTCATCTGGTCAGGTTAGCATTTCACTCCACACCAGATCTCTGCCCTCGTCAGGTTTAAGCTCCGGTTTTCACTCACAGTTGACCAGTGTACGTACCGGATCTGCTCAGGTCCTGCGTCTGCAAACGACCTCACACAATATGATTGGCTGTAAGATTATATGACGACATGGAATTTTGTGAATCTCAGACAGTATATAGGATTTTAACTGAGAAATTCAACATTACTTAAATCAGATTTATACACACACAGCCAGACCACCAACTGTAAAAACCCAAAGAGCAGAAAGGTCAAGATCCAGGCGTTGAATAATCTATATAGATAAAAGAAAGGTTTGGCCTGTACATTTGTCAGAACCCTCTTTTAATGATATCTTGTGTCTATGCGTGTATCTATACGAGAAATGCTGTAGGTCCCTCTGACTGCAGCGACTGTGATTGGATTTCCTGCTGAGTTGAATGTCGTGCTGATCGTCTCCTTTAACTTCTTCTCTGGTTCCTGAGCTGCAGTAATTTCAACCTCTGTCAGCTCCAACGCCATGGTTTGCTCTGTTTCATTCACCATTGTTAGTCCTCCAAAAAACCCTCAGCAGCACAGAGGAGTAGGAACACCACTGCCACCTAGCGCTTCGGCAGTGTAATCACAGAGCAGCACAGACACCAGCGCAGAAGAATAAAAGTTAAAGGATAAACGTGTGTGTTTTAGAGGGAGAGGTTCACAGTGTTAGTATGTATGAATAATAATTTACCAAAATGAAATCAAATATTCTAATATTTTGAGATACAGGATTTTTGTGAGCTAAATCTGTGATAATTAAAATTAAACCATAAAAGGCTTGAAATATCTTTTCAAAGTTTCACTTTTTAACTAAATTTTTTGAGATGCATGAAATTAATTGAATTTATTTTTAATAAAATATTTGATCTACATCTAAAAGAAATATATATTTACAGGTACAGACACTACTTTTGTAGAACTGAATTGTTAGAATCAGTTTCTTCAGGTGTATTTCTGGGTTTGTTGTAATTTTATCCTGTAACTTCTACATCTGCCAACAGATGGCGCCACAACACTGATATTTACATTATTTATTTAGTTGAACTGATTGTACCTCTGTCTCTTCAGCTTTAACAGACTGTGTGTGTGTGTGTGGGTGTGGGTGTGTGTAGACCACAGACTCACACTGGTTGAGTGCAGCAGAGAGGGAGCATGCGCTGATGGAGCTGAAGGCAACGGGATGGGTGGAGCTGGAGGAGCGAGACGCGCTGTATAAAGAGCTGCACTTCAAAAACTTTAATCAGGTTCCTACTCTCACCAACACACACTCTTACCAACACACACTCTCACCAACACACACTCTCACCAACACACACTCTCACCAACACACACTCTCACCAACACACACTCTCACCAACACACACTCTCACCAACACACACTCTCACCAACACACACTCTCACCAACACACACTCTCACTAACACACTCGTCTTGCCATCGTCTTATTGCCTTATTACATTTTCTTTTCTGTTTCTTTTAAGAAAAACATGATCTTTTCCATATTCATGAGAATATTAAGATTATAAATGAGGGGAGAAATTTCTAGGATCAAAGCTGGTAAAAAAAAAAGTGGGCGGAGTCACTCTGGAGTTCCATAGCGGGCGGGGTCACTGATCTATATAGTTAATCCAGATATGGGTTTTGAGCTGGATGTTGTTACTACACTTCCTCTTTCTGATGTTTGGGGATTAAATAAATCAAAACCCTCATGGCACCACACAGCACCTCCTCCCGCACCCCCTTCTCTGTGTGTGTGTGTGTGTGTGTGTGTGTGTGTGTGTGTCAGTCCCCATCAGTGTGACAGGGAGCAGAGCCTAGTTCAACTGAAGCCGAGGTTTCCATCAGAATCATTTCTTTCACAAACAATCCAATTGGTTAAAACCTTTCATCTGTCACTGAAAACCACAAATGCTCCAGTTATCCATGTGTTCCTCATCTCTGTCTGTCTGTCTGTCTGTCTGTCTGTAAGTCCTTTTCTCGCTCTCTCTGCCCCATGATGTAGTGATTACAGATCGTCTCCGTCACGGTGTTTGTGATTATTATTTATTAAGTATTAGCATCAGCTAGCGCGCGTTGTCTCTTTAACAACATTAAAGTTAATTGACATTAATTGAGCAGTTTTATTTTATCCAGGTGTTTATTTAATCTGCATGAACCTGTGCATTTAAGCTGTAAATGTAAACATAAACGTAAACATGTGACGAGACGATTTTCAGTTTAAACTCTACATCAGCTCTCACTGGGTTCGGAGTTTCACTGCGAGTTTTGTTTTTATATCTTTTTCAGTGCAGCTGTTTAACGAAAATAGTATAACCAATAACCACATTGTCATTTTTATAGTAATAGTATAAGTAATATAATAATTGTATAACACTAATTGTGTATGTTAATTACCTCATCTGCATCTATGCGTGTGTGTGTGTGTGTGTGTGTGTGTGTGTGTGAGTGCCCGCGCAAATGTTAAATTATGTAAATTCCCCTTTTGATTTAGACACATTGTAGTGTAAACTGAATTAGCTCGATTTAATCAATAATGAAGTCATGAACATGTGGAATATTCCAGATGTGATAATAGATATAAATGTTGGGGGTTATTTATTTATTTATTTATTTATTTATTTATTTTCTTGGCAACCAAGATTTTCCAAACTGAAATTTAAATTTATGTAATTTTACTTAATTTTTTGGGAGGAGAAGCTCATGGGTTTGGTTTCATTTACATTAATATCATCAACAGACATTCTCTACACTTTAGAAGGTGTGTGTGTGTGTGTGTGTGTGTGTGTGTTGATAGCAGAAGCAAGTTGACTTCATGTAATAAATATATTTTTGTCTCCTGGGTTAAATAAATAAATAAATAAAGTTAAAGAAAAAAAAGGTACATAATAAAATAAATAACCTTGATCCATCATAATAACTTCACACTGTGTGTGTGTGTGTGTGTGTGTGTGTGTGTGTGTGCATGGCAGTGTTCCAGCTTGTCCTTCATGACAGTCATTCTGTAATCTTCCTAAATGCCCCTCAGAGTGGCGAGGTGGGGGGGGGGGGGTGTAATGGCTCGGCCCGGGTGCTGGTGGTTCTGATTATCGGAGGCCCTGCAGTGTGTCACTTTAAATTAGCGGCTGTGTGACAGACATAGTGTGAGGGGGAGTGTGTGTGTGTGTGTGTGTGTGTGTGTGTGTGTGTGTAATGACACACAGAGAAAAACAAAGAGACACACAACCAAAATCTCCTTGACCTCTCAGACTCGTAGTAAACGGGGCGAGTGTGCTGTCTCCATCCAGAGTGTGTGCGCGCGCCCATGTGTGTGTGCGAGCGCACGTGTGTGTGTGTGTGTGTGTGTGTGTGTGTGCATGTGTGTGCGAGATTCTGAGTGTGTAAGATTGTGAGATTGGGAGTGTGTAAGATTGTGAGTGAGTGTGTGTGAGTGAGTGTGTGTAAGTGAGTGTGTGTGAGTGTGTGTAAGTGTGTGTGAGAGTGTGTGAGTGTGTGCACAGAGCATTGTGTTCCTTGAGTGTTTTGTCACTTCAGTTCCTGTGAAACAGCCTGAGATTTTTGAAGTCAAACTGAATGTAAGACATGATGAAGTTGAGTTAAATGGAAGCTGTGTGTGTGTGTGTGTGTGTGTGTGTGTGTGTGTGTGAGAGAGAGAGAGAGAGAGAGAGGTTAAAGCCGCGCTCCACTGCACCAGTTCACACTTTATCCTCCAGATTTGATGTGAATAAATGAGGGAAACGTTTTGGACACCAATCAGCGGCGGTGGTGATTTAATAACGGCCCAATGTTCCTAATGAGAGCTGAGAAAGACCAGGCCGCCGCGCTCGCGGCTCACGTTGCAGGAATCTGACAATTACGTTAAACTGATTGCGAGGCGGTTTGTACTCCGATACTCGAGCCGATCGTAGAGCCGCCGATCGTGTTACATCATGTGTCGGAAAATTGGTTACAACACACTAAAGACTTGAAGCAATTTCCTGCCACGAGTGTCTGTGCGTCTGTGTGTCGGTGCGGCCGCGGCGGCGCGCGGTGCACAATGGCCTTTCAGTGGGCTAATTATCCGCGGAAGCATTTACAGGCTTAATTGAGATTGCAGAGGGAAATTGCTCTGAAATAGCGGCGCAGTGAACATCGAGAATCACGGCCTCTCTCAGGTAATTAGAATTCACATAATCACACACAATGGCCTCTGAATGGTGTGTGTGTGTGTGTGTGTGTGTGTGTGTGTGTGTGTGTGTGTGTGATCAGTACACACTGAGTTAAGCGCACGTTGTTTTGTATTATCTGTACTAGTTTGAGGGGCCTCACACTGTAGTCGCAGGATATTTGGTAGGATTTTGTTACTAATATAATTTTGTGCTAAAGAATGTTGCAGCCTCAGATGTAAATCTGTTTCTCACACACACACACACACACACACACACACACCTGTACTGTATCACAGCCACACAGTATATAAGGACAATCGAACCGTCTCTCGTACCAGTTACTCCTGAGCCTCGTCTGGTTTTCACTCTGTTTTGTTCTTTGTTCTGCTGATCGTACGTCGCCTGACCTTTGCCCCGCCTCTGACCTTGTTTTTGTCACGTTTGGTTTTTGTTCCATCGTAAAGCATGACAAATAAAGCTTTAGTTTATCTGCACCTGTATTCACACATGCTGCCCCCCCCCCTGCTGCTCAGGTAAAGCATATAGGGGGCGCCGTAGTCAAGTGTTCTACCTCCTGTACTGTGAGACCTGCAGTCAGTAGCATTTTCACTTATTTTGGGATAAACAAAGTAGGTATTTGGATCATAACTCCGGCCACTTATGGCTCTTCAGGAGTCACACAGCATGTAGTGAGCTGCAGGGCGTCGCCCAATTATTATTATTATGATGATTATATACCCTAAAGAGTTTGAAGGTGTGAGTGTGTATTCAGGGCGGGGAAGAGGAACTCAGGTGAGAGTGTGATGATGTAAAGAGTGTAATTATGGGATAAGAGTAAAGCTGCTGTGTAATAAAGAGAAACAGTGACGTGTGCTGTAATAATAAGGTTTGGGGAAATAAATAAAGTATATTACTTTTGTTTCAGTAACATAATGAGGATGTGACTAGAGTAATATCGTGCAGTAATAAACAGCGCTGTGGGAGTAATAATTCATGGGGATGTGTACACTGTTTGTCTTTACTGCAGGCCTTTGGATTCATGTCTCGAGTGGCTCTGCAGGCGGAGAAGATGAACCATCATCCGGAGTGGTTCAATGTTTATAATAAGGTAATAACTTCCACCGAGCGCCGCTCCGTCACCCCGCGGCAGGCGTTTATAAAGGCTCGCTCAGTGTTAACACCAGCGCCGCGTTGAGCCGAGCCGAGAGGCCCCACGCACCGCTGCCAAGCTTTCAATATGTCTGCACTGACACGACTCACGCTAACGCCGCTAGCTCATGTTTCACACCAGAACAATGCGAATCTGAGCAGATCCTGTTTTTTATGGTCAAATCTGCTTTTTTTTTGCCATGTGTGTGAAGAAACTCGCAGCAGTTTTGGACAAACAGCCTCAAATCCAGCTGCAGCCTCTGTTAGCGACCGAGCTCCTGCTGCACTGTGAGGAATTCCACCATTAATCCTCTCTTTATGAAAGGCTCCGGGCGCTCACTCTGCTACTTTCCACTGTGTGTGTGTGTGTTTTTTTTCCTTCCATTTGAATCTTGTGTTCTTTCGCAGGTCCAGGTCACATTAACAACACACGATTGCGGCGCTCTGTCGAAGAAGGACATCCGTCTCGCCAAATTCATCGATAAAGTCGCTCTGGCGATTTAGTGCTGTGAGATGGCGTCATCTCTCTGGATTTGTGTGTGTGTGTGTGTGTGTGTGTGTGTGTGTCTGTGCTTGTGTGTTTTTGCCTGAGCTCTGGGCTTACCTACGACCTGCTGTAAACACTGAGGCATAAAGAGTTGTTCTGTCACGTTAAACTGATCTTGAATAAACGCATGAATACAGTTTTGTTATTGTCATTATTACATGAATACATGAAGCTGAACTGAAAAAATCTAATGCACAGTAAGGCCACAGTGAGACGCAGGACAGAACGTGAGCTAACGGTGATGATGTAAGACAGTGTGACGGTGTGTGAGAGTCTGGTGTTAGTTGCTCTGGGTCGGAGCGGTTTGGTAACCGTGTTGCATGCTGAGCAAGGCCGTGCTCATGTCGTGTGGTTCTGAAGGTGACGAACCTGCAGCACCTCAGTGATGGCATGTGGACTGAGAGCTGGTTGGCAGGAGGTTCGCAGCAACTTCCACCTCTTCAGATTTTGGTGATCTTACAGCCGATGCGCTTCTTAGGCAAGTGGATCCCAGGCTGCCGTCTGGTCCTGCAGTTGGAGGAGGCGGAGGAGAAGCACATTGATGATGATGGAAGTGAGCACACTTTCTGTAATGGCTCAGGAGAATGATGGTGGTCTCCAAGAACCTGAACGACTCAACCCTGGACTCAGCTGATGTAGAGATCATCACAGCTGGATGAGGTTGCTGTGGTGCTGCTGTAGGATTGTTTACATGGACCCTAATATTCCTCTAATAACCAGATTAATAGCTTAATCCGAATCGAAATGCTTCATGTAAACCCCTCCGTTGGAACAGTCTGACCCGATCTGGCCCAAATGAGTTTCCAGTGGGAATGAGAGGGGGTGTAAATTTTTTAATCTGTTCAGTGGGTAAATATTATCCATGTAAAGGATTGACCTGATCATTTCTCTCTTGTTGTAAAAAAAAATCTATTGTTTCTGTGCCCTAGGTAGAGGTAACACTATGTGGCATGAAAAGTTTCCAGGAAATTTAGCTTCCGTTCCTGAACTGTGAGAACAAACACCTCTCTCCCTCCTGTCTTTACTGTCACTTCTGAGTCTCTGGCGCAGAAAGAAGCTTGGATTGGCTCACGTTTCACACACAGTAAAGCTTCTAACCAATCACAAAGGAGACTAAATTCTTACAACCAAACATAACACAGAAAGCCAGATTTATCTTAAAAGATTGGGAGCCAGAACCAACTTTAAAGTTGGAGAAAAATACTTCTCTCTTTTTAAGTTGTATATACCGGCAGATTAAACACTTTACAGCGGCATGAACACTATGCGCACATCAGAAAAGTTTGATTCTGATTAAATGATTTGAGTCAGACTGAAGAAATATTGTGCATGTAAGTGTAGCCAGTGTTCATGCATGACGGTGTTCTCAGCGTTCTCAATTCAGCTTGTTATTTATAGGAACAATGCGTTTGTAATGTTGTTAAAGCTGCTAAACATAAATAGTTTCTTTAAGTGTGTATGTGTGATGTGATGTGAGCATGAATCTAATTATGACTGAAAAGTCATCACAACAGAAAATGAAAAGCTCGTAAATATAAATGCTTGCTGTCGTGAGAGAACGTTCTGTCTAACAGGCCGTGCTTATTTCCATCTTGCACATTACTGGAAAAAGACCAGAAGTGAACTGTGTGTTCTGATCAAAGCTCTATTTGTCTCTGCTTTCATTTATGGACTTTTTTAATCTAATGACAAACAGCAATCGATTCAGGATGCTTCGACTTGGAAGGAAGTGAGTGATGTCTCTGGCCTTAATGCTAAGCTAAACCAACTGATCCAGAATCAGCTAAAAAAGTTGAGAAAGAGAGCGCAAGAGAGAGAGAGACTTACCAAAAAAAAGAACTAAATGATAGTTAAATAGCAGTTAACATGTAAGCTAATGCTCTGCGACTGACAGGCCACACCAGCAGTGTGTAACGCCTTCTACAAACCTTCAGGTCTGTCAACTGCATCATGTTTAATTTACAAGTGTAATGATTTGATGCTTGTTGTCATGGTATTTAATAGGTGTTAATAGTGTGTGTGTGTGTGTGTGTGTGTGTGTGTGTATATATATGTGCAGAAACTCAACTACCCTGCACACTTTGTGCTAAAATCTTTCAGCTCCAGCTCTTAATTCACGTCAAGTTCATTGATTATTATTGTTATAAAGTTTAATAATAATCCATAACTAAACACAGTAAACCAGCTGAAGAAGCTGCATTTGGTTACAAACTCCAAAAAAAGAAATTTACAAAATCAGTCTGAGGATGTGAACAGTAAGATATGTTTTCACAGTTCTTGTGTGTGTGTGTGTGTGTGTGTGTGTGTGTGTGTGTGTCACTGATTAATTAATTTCTATTAAAATTTTTAATATAGGATTTACGTTTACAGCCAAATGCTCTCGCAGAGGTTCTTCAAGCTCACTATCCACACACTCCTCCTTACACGGGTTCACTGGGCTACTGACTAATAGCACCATCAGGTAAACCATGTTTAGGAGGGTTATTTTTAACTCAAGCTGTTCAGACATCTAGAGGAAGTTCATTAAACAACTCTGGTGTCAGAGCAGAGGAGATTGAAGAAGCAGGCCTGCCTTCTGCCCTGATGCAGGACCAGGCGAGAGGTGCTAGACTTTTTGATGTTACGCTCATTATTTTAAGCTTGACTTTAGTGATCAAACAGACCATAGTGGTTTAGTGTTTAATAATTGAGAATGTAAGACCTATGTTTTGTCAAATAACTTATAACCATGTAATTATGTTAAATGTAAGGTTATAATTATCTAAATTAGTATATTATATAGTATTTAGTTAAATTTGTATATGTACACATTTATGTAGTTCTAATGATTTATATGATGGTAAGAAGAAGAAGAATGCGGTATGTGTGTTTGTGTGTGCGCACGCGTGTGTATATATAATTGTATGTAGTTGTATAAGAAGTATACAGTTTTTGTCTCCTGTAACTGTTGTATGCAAATAATAGAGATGTGCTCAATGCAAATGTTCATCAGACCTGACTTCGCGTGCGACTCCGAACTGAGTGTTCTTCGATCCTCTTGCACGAGATGCAACACTGAAAGCTGATTGGCTGCTCTACTGATTCAATCCGAGAGACTCGGTGGTCTTACTGGTGTGTTTATGCTCAGTGCTGTTGATTAAACTTCTATTATTTACTCATAGTGAATATATTTAGATTTAAAAATAATTTGGGATAAAATTCTCACCACGTACAATTTCATAATTATGAATATGCGCAGCCACACACACACACACACACACACACACCGTGTGTAATCGCTGTTTGTTGTTGTTTTTGTTGTTTTCTCACAGCTAGTTGTACAGTGTACCTATTTCAGTTTGTGTTTGCGTGTGTGTGTGTGCGCGCGCGCGCGGGGGGGGGGGGGGGGTAATAACGGGGGTAATAACGGGGCAGTGACCGAGCCGCTGATATTCTGAAACTCTATTTCATTCTGCAATTCATTCTTTCAATTCCTGCTATCCGTTATCACCCAGATGAGGATGGGTTCCCTGGTGAGTCTGGTTCCTCTCAAGGTTCCTTCCTATTACCATCTCAGGGAGTTTTTCCCTCAGCACCGTCACCCTCGACTCGTTCATCAGGGACCATCTGATCATTCTGATTCACACACACTCACATCTCATACAAACTTATAATAATTCTTATGATTGTGTAAAGCTGCTTTGCGACAATGTTAAAAGTGCTATACAAATTAAATTAAATTAAATAGAATTCTCTTCTATGCGTTAATCAAACAGAATTATATAAAACTAATTCTACACAAATAAAATTATAATATTTCATTTTAAGGAGAGGAAGAAATTAGGAAGTAAATTAATTTTCATTTAAAACTTATTTGACAGAGATATGGGCAGGTACATTTAAACAGACACTATCTTAATTAAAACAATTTATATGCAATGTGTGTGTGTGTGTGCATATTCCTGATATTTTTAGGTATAATAAAGATACTAAAGGTATCTTTATAATAAAGATTATAAAAAAAATAATAATTTAGGTATATAATAAAGAAACTATTATTATTAATTAACTATATTATTATTATTATTATTATTATTATTATTATTATTAACTGATTTCCGTTACGGGAGAACAGTTCCAGTTTAGTTAAATAAACAGTTTAATATCAGGCGTTATAAGCTTGGAATAATCTCCTGAGTCTTTAATGCTGATATGAAGTGAATAAACCGCGATAAGGTGATAAGGTAAAGGAACTGCAGCTCGCGCGTTATTTTAATGAATTACAAGATCATTTTAAACTAATTTATAGTCAATCTTTAACCATCTCTCTGTTCTTATTTACGTAATTTTGAATATTTCAGAAAACACTGGGTTTCATGATAGCACATGTTAATAAATTGCTATGAATGGGCAATGGTACAGTCAGAGGGGGAAAAAAAATAAAATATATATATATATATATATATATATATATATATATATATAGTCTGAGTTTATTTCAACTGTGTCGGAAATCCGGAAATTATGTGAGTGATGTTTCGGTTTATTGTATAAAATTGAAAAATTCTATTCGGTACGCACGTGTCACATTTTAATTCAGGAATACAGCCATTTAGATACGAGTTGTTTTTATCTGTACCCGGGGAGAGAGTAGAAATTGTGATGTGCTAATTGTTTAAGACCATTAATTATAATCTTTAATTATAATTTAGAATTTAATTTTAGGTCTTTCGCTAAACAGAAAATTTTGTCGTGACATTTATTTTAAAAGTCATTTTAAAACCAATATGTTGGTTTTATTTTTCATAAACACATGAGAACAAATTCCAATCCACATCTCAGTACATAGTTGTTTAGCCTACAATTATGTTTTACATTTCTGTACAAAACGTTTTCTTAATTCACAAACATGCGGTTAGCGATCAGTCAAAAAAATCAACGATGGCACAGAAATAAAATAAAAAAAATAAAAAAACAGAATGAGCTTTAAAAAGCAGAGAAAGCTACATAACGGAGAGAGAGACAGGTCAGAGGTCATATACACTCCACTAAAGCAGTCTAATTAAATGGCCAGAAAATTGCTTTTTTTTTTATTAAACGAAAAAAAGTTTTCTTTTTGTTCAAATACATTAAACTATTTACAGAGTTACAATGTAACATCTTCACTTTGAAATCCAAGCGCGTGGATTTGATTAAGTCTTTGTGCAAGTTCACGTAAACAGGCGGAACGCAAAAATCCGTCCAAATAATACAAACAGAACATCTGCAACAACAGCGGATCCAGTTTTGGTCGCTTTTCTAAAATTTGCATTTCCGTTAATCCGTTAGCTGTTGTACTGGCACGCGGATCCTCCGTATCCGAACCCGGGATGCTGCTTGGGTTTGAGTCTGAGGGTCGCGAGGCCCGAGCTGCACGTGTCCCGGTAGACCCCGTAGGGCGCGGGGGGCGGGGCTCCGTACGGGCACGCGGGGGAGCTCATGGCGGAATTGATGGAGGAGCCGCCGAGGCCGTTCAGGTTGCTGATGCTGTTCATGCTGGAGGCCATGCTCATGCTCATGCTCATGGAGGAAATGGAGCTCGGGGACGAGAGCACGGGCTGTGACGTCAAAGGGCTCATGGAGTTAAAGAACGGGAAGTTTTTGGGCGCGAGCCCCTTGTTGGTCCAGTTGTTGTACCCGTAGGCGGGGTACATGTCCTCATAGGGCTGCACCAGACCGCCGAACTGGGGCAAGTAGCCGTTCTTACACAGGTCCATCTGCTGATTCCGCTCGCGCTTCCGCCACTTCGCCCGCCGGTTCTTAAACCACACCTAAGCCAAAAAGAGAGAAAGAAATCTACTACTACTACTACTAATAATAGAAATAATCATAATAATAATAATAATAATAATAATAATAATAAAAACACATTTATCCATCACCATACAGCAGCATCGTCACTTCTGCTTTGGGAATTTATAATCCAATATTCAAAGAACTTTTGCTTAATAAAGGTTTAGGCTACGGCAAAGTGTTCTGCATGGGTGTAAAATAGATTTTTCTCAATTTTACATTATAACACAAATATGTAACAGTTTGGGGACTAAATCAATAATACAACAATAATAAAACGATAGAAAAAAACAACATAATTTAACAACAATAAAAACAGAAATTAAACATTGATGAAAAATTAAAACCGAAAGGAACGCAATATTTAACATTTACCTTGGTGCAAAAAAATATTAAAGCAAGGTAACAAAGCAGCTTTGGTGGAATTATAATAATAGTGATATAAAACCGGAGACTGATATTCGATTGTTCATAAAAATGATCATTCTAAAGAAAAGAAAGAGACAGCATGCTTTTTCACCTGTGGTTTAATTAATAATGATAACTATATTCCAAAACATTACATTTAAATTGAGGGAATTGTTTTTTAATAAACAAATATGTTGATTTTATATTGACTTTTACATGTTATAAATAATTTATTTAGAAAAAATATTTTAATAATTACTATAGGCTAATTAAAATAATAAGATAATGACAAAGTACATTAATAATATTGTAACTTTTACTTTTGAAATAATTATTTAGCAATTGCAGAAATTTGCCAGTGAATGGAAAAGTAATTGAATATGTATTCCAATAAAAAAAATTCGCAAACATGTCTTTCACATATAGATATAAATATATATATTCTTCACAAAGTTTAGGTTTTATACAAAGGTTTGTTTTAGTCGGGGGTTTTGTCTATTTTTAACTGACGCGAAGTTAAAGCTAAAGTTAAATGTTTTGTTGAATAATCGCATCTTATTTCTTGTAGAAATTACTAATTAGTGATTACTAAAAATTATTAATAATTTCGTCTAGTTCAGATTGAAGTGTAATATCCCAAATAAGGTTGTGGACTCACGCTTTGGATACTGTATTTTTTTATTACTACTACTAATAATAATAATAATAACAATAAAATCCGGTAGTTAGTGAATTTGCGCGAAAATAATACGTTTAACTTTTATGTTTTATATAAAGCAACTAACGTATAGACTGAAATTTTCGTTTTAAATATTTCGCTTTTTGGCACAAACGCATAATAACATGAGTTCGTAATTATTAATGTCATTATTGTCATTATTGTTGTTGTTATTATTATTATTATTTGCGCTAAGACTGTAGACTAGCGGTCAGACATTTACTCGCTATAATCGAAGACGTGAATGTGCGTGTTTATTTCTATTTCCTGCTGATGTATAAAGGGTTTGATCTCTTACCCGGACTCGTGCCTCTGTCAGGTTGGTCCACACGGCGATCTCCTCGCGCGTGCTCATGTCCGGGTACCGGTTCCGCTGAAACGTGGCCTCGAGCTCCTGCAGCTGCTGGCTCGTGAAGTGTGTCCGCTGCCGCCGCTGCTTCTTCTTTTTAGGATCTTCTGGGTTTCCGTCCTCGGTGCGCTGCTCCACAATCCGCTCCTTCTCTGTGGAATTTATTTATACTTCACTTAGTTTATCTTTACATTTATATGTTAGCGTTTAAACAATTAATAATTATTTGCATTATATAAATGTAATGTATTTTAACTATGGCTGTAAAGATAATTAGCCTATACATCCGAAAATATATGAACGTTTGCATTTATTTACCTTTTACTTAGCCTCATTGTTAACCTCATTTACAAATCTAAGTTAAATCATTTGTTTAGCTAATTACGAACTTAAGCAATCTCATAGCCATTTACAATTAGCTTTACAGTCAGTTATTAACTTTTACGCTTTTACATTGTTCAACCGAATGTTGAGCTAGGGATATTACCATTCTGACTATTCGACAAAAACTAAAACAAAAAAAGGAAAACGTTCCAATGGAAACGTTTAAACAACGAAAAGGCCAAAACGCATTTGAAGTTCAGAAAATTCTAAAAACGTAGAAAAATTTTAATAGATTTTTTGCAGATTCCGTCTGGCAACAGGAGCTCAATCAGAGTCTAATATAATCTAATCTCAAATCTTTATCTAAATCTGAGGCTCATTAAACATACATCTGGCGCGAGCAGGCCCACAGTGTTCCATGGCCTGCAGGATTTGTGTTAAACTGAACACTGCCGAGCTGCCCGACATCCAGTAAATAATAAGAATCACAAGACAGAAGTAAATGTAAATGTTCCCGTTTATATGCTGTTTTTTTTCGTATTACGGGTCACACAGAATTGCAGCTACAGTCTGAAGTTATTTAGACATAAAGCTTCTGTTCCATTTGATCTTTGTTCCTCGAAAGTAAAATGAGGGCCTGAAAGATCAAACTGTGGAAACGGGAAGGTTTTTAAGGTTCTTTAAGTTCCACTAACGAGATTCTCTTCGTTCCGCTCCACTAAAATGTGTGTGTGTGTGTGTGTGTTCACGCGCGGTTAATAACACGAAGTGAGGGTTATTGTGCTGATCCGAGTGAGTCTGATCTTATTAAGATGCTCAAAAATGTGTCACAGTTTATTGAAAATTTAAAGCTAAAATAAAGGGAAATAAAAATAAAAATGAGAAATGAGACACCTGGCCGCGGTCACCGCGCGCTTTTCACTTTACAAGAGCGCAACCACTTCTGATTTCTAGCTGTTTGTCTACAAATCTACAGTCTGAATGTAATATAAACACTTTAATAATAATAATAATAATAATAATAACACCGGAACAGTGCGCGCTCGCGCTGCGGTCAGTCCCGTTCGATCTCGCGCTCACCTGCGGGCTCGGTATCCGAGGACTCACTGCTCGTGGGCTCCAGTGTGTCGCGCGCGACGTGTGCGTGAAAAGCGGAGGTCATGTCGCGCGCTGGCGGGAGTCTCGCGGTGTCTGCGGATATTCGCTCCAAATTCATCCCACCTTCAGAAAAGGACAGTGTGTGTGTTAAAGTGTGTGTGTGTGTGTGTGTGTGTCACTCAGCTGCCGCCATATTCTGAGAGAGACAGACAGACAGACAGACAGGCAGAGAGACGGAGAGAGAGAGAGAGAGAGAGAGAGAGAGACAGCAGGTCTGATATTTCCGAGGTAAAGACTCACACTGCGGCTGGAGTTAGAGCGAGTTTCGCTTTCCACCGTACTCTCCTCCCCGGTCCCACCCACCACACACACACACACACACACACTGTGCTAATCTGAATTGAATAAACAGCCGCCCGCGAGGCACACACACACGCACACACACACACAGGTGTCGTTTTCTTGACACTGGGATGGTGAAGGTGAGGGACACTGAGGGTCAAAATTCAACCCTGTACTGAACAAATTCAGATTTTTTTACTCAGTGCAGCATAAAAATTACAAAAGTGTACACTACTCACAACGACGTGCACACTCCTAAAACAGACTACTCTACTCATAACAAAGTGCACACTCCACACAAAAGTCTACACTTCTTACAAAAGTGCACACTTCTTACAAAAGTGCACACTACTCACAACAGAGTGCACACTGCTCCCAAAAGGATACAATCTCACAACATAGTACACTCTGTACACAATTGTACACTAATTACAACACAGTGCACACTGTTTCCAAAAGGATACACGAATCATGCGAGTGCAAAATAATCACAACAGAGTATTCAATACTCACAAACGTGCACACTACACAGAACACTGTGCACTACTCTCACTGCACGGAACTTTCTTCACGATAAATACACTATCTATCTATCTATCTATGTATCTATCTATCTATCTATCTAACAGTGTACACTTCTTACTACAAAGTGTACATTACACACAACGTAGTACACACCATTCACAACAGAGCGTCCAGTTCTCTCATCAGAGTACACATGACTCTGTACACACCAACACTACCCACGGCAATAGTGTGTGTACTAGCTCTAGATTATTATACACTTTATTATTAATGATGTATAGGTGTTTACAACAGAGCACTGAAAATATTTAAGTTAAAATTGTAACTTCTAAATTATAAATTTATAATTAAAATGATATATTAAACAATTAAATATTAAGGATATTAATTGATGATTAAGATGTTTTTTATTTTAACCTGAATTATTAAAAAAAAGCTAGGTGTGTGTGTGTGTGTGAGAGAGAGAGAGAGAGAGAAAGAGAGAGAGAGATTTTTACAAGCGCCAGACTTTAAGGATTCCACTTCACACAACTATTTAGAAAAGTGCACACTATTTACCACAGAGTGTACACTACTCACGCAAGTGCAATACAAAATAAATAAATAAATAAAAACCTTGAGTGAGTGTACACTACTACAACAAATTTCCCACTAATCACAAGACTGCTCTTATCACAACAAAGTACACACTACAGATTAGAGCATTTACAGTGGTGTGTGTGTGTGTGTGTGTTATTATGCAATCATTCTACAGTATATTAAACCTTAACATAAACACACGCGCACGCGCGCGCACACAAACGAGCAATATTACCTCAAATTCACACGCACACACTGGGTTTGGAGTATTGAGAGGAGTATATTCGTGAGTATAATCGTGACGGAATCAGAGTAAAAAATAGTGCAAAGGCTTTAATCAACAGACAGGTCGCGGGTCTGACTTACTGAACTGGACACAAATATTCAGAAAAGTATTATTATTAATGCATTGTCTCTAGCTGTAGCAGTGTGTGTGTGTGTGTGTGTGTGTGTGTGTGTGTGTTTAATATTTTTTTCTCTGGATCTGAGTCCTTTAATCTGACACACTGTAAACACCGAACTGTAATGTGAGGAATCTTGTCGCACTGTTTCTGTGTGTGATGCAGAGTGACACCGGGATGAGTGCCGGGGCTCAGCAAGATGCCAGAGACAAAACCAGACATCAGGACAGCATCCAGGCTAATGAAAGCTATTGCTAATTTCAATTATTTTTAAAATGATTATATTACTAGTTACTAACTATTTTACAATAAATTAAAGTCCCGCGTTTATCCTGAGGGCATGTATCGGATATTGTGTCATTTTATCTGTAAAGGGTTTTACATAAAGTTTATAAATTACTATTTAACTGTGAATATAGCTATTTAAGATTCAGGTTGTAATCCATCACAGAGTTGAGTCTTAAACACACACCAGCAGTCCGCAGGGGGGAAAAAAGCCTTTTAACCGTTTTAACCTTTTACCCGCGTTTTCACTGAACACTGAAATTCTGATCCAGTCCCTTCATGAACAACACTGCAAAATAAGTGCAAATATGAGTGGAATATAGGGAGAAAATATGAAAAACTAAGAAAATGTGATCGAAAGGAAGAGCTCAGGAGTGAGAGGAAGCTGTGGACAATTCTCTGCAGAGTTTTTTCTTTCTTTGTGCCCAATGCATTATTTTATTACATTTTAATTTTCATTATTTTCTTATATTCATTTATATTTATGTTGAATTATATTTTAATTATTTTACCACCACATGTGTGTCCATAGTGTGTGTTATTGATCATTTTAAAGCCAGTGATGTGTGAACTGTGCGCTGATGGAAGGTGTTCTGATGCACGAGGTCCAGTGGATACAAATTATATTTCTTAAATAACGCATTTCTACAGGTTTTGTGAGACGTCACCATTTCTATAAAGCTATGCTATAATAACATAATTTGAGAATTCTGTATGACGGCTTAAATCCCGAACTCTAGCGTGTGCGCTAACTCTGGATATCTTACACACTTTAATAATGATGATGTTAGGATATTTAGTATACAGCACTGACAATATTTCATAAAATGTTTTATATTTACATAATTAGATATTAAGGATATTAACTGTAGGATAAATGTTACTTCAAACCGGATTAGAAAAACTGCAAATAAAAAAGCCGTAAATGTTAAAAATTAGCGGATCACGTTAATTCGGTGATGGACAGGATGAGATCATCAGATAGTGTGTGTGTGTGTGTGTGTGTGTGTGTGTGTGATTTCACAGGCGCCAGACTTTAAGGATTTGAGGCCATTTGATGAGCTTTAGTGACAGAAAGTCGGTGAGATCAGCCTTCAGGGCGTTAAAGTTCTCCTCATCATCCTCCATTAAACGCTCACACTTACTCCCGCTCTCCATTTCCGCATCTCGCGCCCTGATTCCGTTTTCATTCCGGCAGGTCAGAGGTCACGCGCTCTCTCACCGCATGTGTTCAAATGAAATGATTTTTATTGCGTAAAAAAGGTTTAATTTTGACTCATTCTTTTGCTCGTTCAAAATGTTTATGCCACTGTAACTCGAAATGGTCAAAGTTCTAACACATTTCTGTAACTGATTTGGTTGTTTACATTTAGTAAAGATATGGTGTATCGCTTATTATAAAACTTTCGCGGTATGCGAACCTGATGCCAGAACAAATACATTCATAAACAACAACATCAACAACAACAAAAACAACAACAACAACAACAACAATAATAATAATAATAATAATAATAATAATAATAATGTAGATTAAAAGAGTTCTCATAAAATGTAGGTCCTCAGAAGAGCTATTTAAAGTGGGATTTGTAACTATAGCAGCGAATATGCAGTTTTAAATAAACCGTTGCGGGTATTTGTGTTTCCAAAGAAGAAAAAGAAAGAAAAGAAAAGAAATCAGCATTTTTAGTAAATTTGAAAGAGTTTCTTGCACTACGGAATTTTCCGTTTAAGTTAACATTCATGAATGATCAATAGTAAATTAAATCTATCTTAAATCTGATCTGAAATTAGCGTTAATAAAACAGATTCCACTTCCCCGTGTTCAGTGTAAAACCACTGAATTCAGAATTTTGTCTAAGTTTTTTTTTTTTTTTTTTATAAGAGAAACTGAAATTAAGCGTTAAACCCTGACACTGTTTTATTTATCAGACAGTTAAACCAGTTAAAGTGCTCCTCGTTTTTAAATCATTTTAATGTCACCGCTTATTTGACTTTATTTTGTGAAAACAGACAGATAAAACCGTTAATATGCTCTAATTACATTTCATTACACTTCAATTCAGAGAAGGCTGTATTAATGGTAAAGGAGTTTGCACAGGTCAAATGGTGTGTTCCTGTCACCGGAAGTGATTTTTACTCGGTAATTATTTTAGTTCCTGTTGTGTCTCACCTGCTCTCAGTCCATAGCACTGATTAACACCATTACATCATCTTTTATTAATTAATACGGAAAGCTCTCGCGCTCTGTAGTGAGGATGTTAAACAGTCTGTTTTTTGAAACAGTTATTTATTAGACAACGTGCAAATAAAAAAAACAAAGCAAACAAAGTATTTTATGTATATTAACTAGTTGTAATCCTTTTGATGAATTTCGTTTCCATGAGCCTTTTCCAAATATGACATATAAAATCAAATCCTCCTGTTTTATTTCAGCGTTTAATATCAGATTAGAATTAAATCAACATGTTACCTATTATTTCGCCTAAAGGACATATGCAAATCTTTTAAACATTTTAAACTATATAGAGGGTTTATTTATTTTTATTTATTAGTTTGGTAGTCTGTTCATTAATTCATTTATTTATTCGTTTGTTTATACTTATTCACACAAATATAATAATAATAATAATAATAATAATAATAATAATAATAGTAGTTTAAAAAAAAAAAAAAATCAATGCCATGCACGTGCGATTACATTTTGTCAAAAACATAAAAATGAATATATAATGCAGTAAAAAGAATAAAGTCAGTAAAGCCAGGTGTTCAGTACCTGCAGCTCCGCATGACATCAAACTTTTGGACAAGTTTAATTCCATTCCTAATCTGAAAAATAAAGAAATGGAAAAAAAAATCAACAAGTAACTAATTAAATAATATTAAATAAATTACTTGGTTGTTGCTGAATTGTACTTTTTTAAATACAATATGATTAGAAAATTATTACTGCAGACTTGCAGCAGCACAAACTGCTTCCGAGTTTTTAGAATAAAAGAAAAACACAAGCTGCGTTTCCCGCCTGTCTCTGTGAGACAACCTGGACATGCTCTAGAACTCAAACACACAGAGTTCTTCTGACTCTAGAACCCTAACCCATATAAAAACCTTCTCAAGAAAAAGCTGTATGTGTGAACAGGATTAAAGCTCTTTCCCCTACCATACTCCCTTCATACACACACACACACACACACACACACACACACACACGTTTAAACATCAAAACACTTTGAAATGTTGTCCATAAAGACTGCGTGTCTGTTGCCCTCTCTTATCTACACTGACCTCCAGTTTTATACCCTTAATAAATCTTTGCTCTAAAAACCACTCAGGCGCGCGCACACGCGCACACACACATGCCCACATATCGTGCGCGCGCGCCTGTAGGTTGCTGAAACGTTGCTTAACACTGCACGAATAAAGAATAATAAACGTTAAACGTTATTAATTATGTAAATTATTTAAATAAGACCTTAGAATTTGGATCAATACTGTATACACACACACACACACACGCACACACACACACACACAATGCATTATAAACAGCATTAAAACACACTCAGGCTAAGATGCAGATGTGTAACAGCTGTACGAGCTCGCGCGCTTCGCGGTAACAGTTACTTCACCTGACTGATTAAAGCAGCGCGTGTCAGTCCCGTTAAACCCCCGCGCTCGTGCGCTCACCTGTCCTTTCCGCAGTGCAGTGGGAAGCGAGTGTGTGTGTGTGTGTGTATGTGTGTGTGTCAGGTCGTGTCCGTGTGCAGGTTGATCACAGCTCCATCCAGGTGAGCTCGAGCGCGTGACCGGTTTGAAAAGCCGCGCGGAGTGAGAGAGCAACCGCCTTCTGCTTATCTGACGTCACCATGGCGACCCTTTTCACCCCCCAGCAGCGACCAAATAATAATAATAATAATAATAATAATAATATCATTTTGTATCAGCGTTAGAGTTTTCACTTTCCTTGTTTTTAATATTAACATTATATAAGATAATTAATTTAAAGTTAATATACACCAGTTGTCCTTTTAATCCGAACTGTCACAGGGGACTTTATCTTTAGTTTAATATTATACTGTGTGTGTGTGCGCGCGTGTGAAATCCTCCTCGTAAAACCCTTTATGAGTTTATTGTAGGATTTTTACTAAAGCCTCACACTTCACTGGGTTATTTTATTTAACTGAATTAAAGCTGCAATAAAAGAAAGACACAGTTAATGAACATCACAGTAAAACACTGTACTGCTCTGTGTGTGTGTGTGTGTGTGTGTGTGTGGATGAACTATATATGTCGCTGTTGCATCCATTAAGATAGACAAACACACACACACACACTGAAGAAACTTTACCACATTGTGACACACAGAAACACACACACACACACACACACACATTATGTTTTAGATTATATGCCATATACCCTTCCTAATGCTACCCTCCCACTCAATGTCTGAGGTTTGGGCCTTGGCAGGGAATCGAACCCAGGGCCTTCTGCATGACAGGCAAGTAGCATTTCTACCCTTAACTTAATGATCAAAAGTGGCCTTAACTTTAGTGAGTATTGGGTCTCACTATGACAAGTTTTAGGGTGAATGTTTGTGAGTGTGAAAGATAGATAGATGGGGGGTGGGGGAATCATTATATGTTTATGAAGCAGAGCAGCATAGATGTCAATTGGGAAAAACACACACACACACACACATTGATGCAGCACAGGACTGTGGTTTTTATTTGCAAGTGTGAGATAAAGACGGGTTCTGGAACCATAAACCAGTATGTAGGAATGTTTAAGTCTGTTACATACTGATAACACACACACACACACACACACACACACACACACACACACATTGAAAGAGAAAAGATTTTTGGAACGCTGCTTTTTCCCAATATAAAGATGTTTTACATACGCACATAGACACAGAAAATTTAGCAAATTTGAGTTGTTAGCAATGTTTCAGGTAGAGTTCAGAATGTTACAGTCACCAGTGTTTTCATATGTTTAACCAGTTTTACAGAGAGCGTTGTGTCTTTAACTCCCCAAGGCATGAATTATTAATTTATTTGATTTCTGAATGAAACTCCACGTAATGAATCAAAAAATAAAGGTATATTTATATTAACTCATTCATTACCGCATCACACTGAGGACTGAAACACTGAGCAATAATAGTCTAATAACACAAAAATATATATTTTTATTAGTGTATAAACCTAATACTAGTATGCAGTATGTGTGTGCGCGCGCGTGTGTGTGTGTGTGTGTGTGTGTGTGTGTGTGTGTGTGTGTGTGTGTAGTAACGTTTAACAAACAAAAGTGACATGTGAAAAGCATGAGGCATAAAGATCAATCCCATCATGCTTCTCTGCTGAGCCATGTTTTTTTAAGAATGAAATCTTTTGGTTCAAGTTTTTGAGAGAAGTGTGTGTGTGTGTGTGTGTGTGTGTGTGTGTGTGTGTGTGTGTGTGTGTGTGTGTGTGTGTGTGTGTGTGTGTGCGTGTGTGTGTGTGTGTTTTGGCCGGGTGTGTTTGTGTACCTATACTACGCAAACTGGGTGTGACCAATTAGGGCTGTATGAGTATGTGTGTGTGGGGATGAGTGCAGGTTTGTAAAAAGTGTGTATGTATGTATGTATGTATGTATGTATGTATGTATGTATGTGTGTGTTGTGGTGTTGGGGGGAAACACACAGAAACACATTAAAACTCACTGAACCACACTGAAAAACAAAGAAACACACTGCAAAACACACTGATACACACTAATACACGCTATAACACACTGATACACACTATAACACACTGATACACACTATAACACACTGATACACACTATAACACACTGATACACACTATAACACACTGATACACACTATAACACATTGATACACACTGTACCACACTGATACACACTATAACACACTGATACACACTATAACACACTGATACACACTATAACACACTGATACACACTATAACACACTGATACACACTATAACACACTGATACACACTATAACACATTGATACACACTGATACACACTATAACACACTGATACACGCTATAACACACTGCTACACGCTATAACACTGATACACACTATAACACACTGATACACACTATAACACACTGATACACGCTATAACACACTGCTACACGCTATAACACTGATACACACTATAACACACTGATACACACTATAACACACTGATACACGCTATAACACTGATACACACTATAACACACTGATACACACTATAACACACTGATACACACTATAAAACACTGATACACACTGATACACACTGTACCACACTGATACACGCTATAACACACTGATACACACTATAACACATTGATACACACTATAACACACTGATACACACTATAAAACACTGATACACACTGATACACACTATAACACACTGATACACACTATAACACATTGATACACACTATAACACACTGATACACACTATAACACACTGATACACACTATAACACACTGATACACACTGATACACACTATAACACACTATAACACACTGATACACACTATAACACACTATAACACACTGATACACACTATAACACACTGATACACGCTATAACACATTGATACACACTATAACACACTGATACACACTATAACACACTGATACACACTATAACACACTGATACACACTGATACACACTATAACACACTATAACACACTGATACACACTATAACACACTATAACACACTGATACACACTATAACACACTGATACACGCTATAACACACTGATACACACTATAAAACACTGATACACACTGATACACACTATAACACACTGATACACACTATAACACATTGATACACACTATAACACACTGATACACACTATAACACACTGATACACACTATAACACACTGATACACACTGATACACACTATAACACACTATAACACACTGATACACACTATAACACACTATAACACACTGATACACACTATAACACACTGATACACGCTATAACACACTGGTACACACTTTAACACACTGATACACGCTATAACACACTGATACACACTATAACACACTATAACACACTGATACACACTATAACACACTATAACACACTGATACACACTATAACACACTGATACACACTATAACACACTGATACACACTATAACACACTGATACACACTGATACACACTATAACACACTATAACACACTGATACACACTATAACACACTATAACACACTGATACACACTATAACACACTGATACACGCTATAACACACTGGTACACACTTTAACACACTGATACACGCTATAACACACTGATACACACTATAACACACTATAACACACTGATACACACTATAACACACTATAACACACTGATACACACTATAACACACTGATACACACTATAACACACTGATACACACTATAACACACTGATACACACTATAACACATTGATACACACTGTACCACACTGATACACACTATAACACACTGATACACACTATAACACACTGATACACACTATAACACACTGATACACACTATAACACATTGATACACACTATAACACACTGATACACACTATAACACACTGATACACACTATAACACACTGATACACACTGATACACACTATAACACACTATAACACACTGATACACACTATAACACACTATAACACACTGATACACACTATAACACACTGATACACACTATAACACACTGATACACACTATAACACACTGATACACACTATAACACATTGATACACACTGTACCACACTGATACACACTATAACACACTGATACACACTATAACACACTGATACACACTATAACACACTGATACACACTATAACACATTGATACACACTATAACACACTGATACACACTATAACACACTGATACACACTATAACACACTGATACACACTATAACACACTGATACACACTATAACACATTGATACACACTGATACTCACTATAACACACTGATACACACTATAACACACTGATACACACTATAACACACTGATACACGCTATAACACACTGGTACACACTATAACACACTGATACACACTATAACACACTGATACACACTATAACACACTGATACACACTGATACTCACTATAACACACTGATACACACTATAACACACTGATACACACTATAACACGTTATAACACACTGATACACGCTATAACACACTGATACACACTATAACACATTGATACACACTGATACACACTGTACCACACTGATACACGCTATAACACACTGCTACACGCTATAACACTGATACACACTATAACACACTGATACACACTATAAAACACTGATACACACTGATACACACTATAACACACTGATACACGCTATAACACACTGATACACACTATAACACTGATACACACTATAACACACTGATACACACTGATACACGCTATAACACACTGATACACGCTATAACACACTGCTACACACTATAACACACTGATACACACTATAACACATTGATACACACTATAACACACTGCTACACACTATAACACACATACACACTGTAACACACTGATACACACTATAATTCAATTCAATTTTTCAATTTAATTTTATTTGTATAGCGCTTTTAACAATTTACATCATCACAAAGCAGCTTTACACAATCAAAAGAATTAAGTTTGTATAAATTGTGAATGTGTATGAATTAAAATTATATGATTTTCCCTGATGAGCAAGCCTAGGACGACAGCGACAGTGGCAAGGAAAAACTCCCTGAGATGGTAATAGGAAGAAACCTTGAGAGGAACCAGACTCAACAGGGAACCCATCCTCATCTGGGTGATAACGGAGAGCAGGGATTGATGTGCATAATAATATGCGAGACTGGAAGTTCAGTATAAGAGGGGATGTGTAAGATTAAAGTCCAGTTTGTTCCTGGAGGCTCAGGTAGACTGTGAGAAATTGCAGTCCTGAACTATTGAGCGACTGAAGTCACAGGTCCTCAGAGAACCGCTGTCTGCATCAGTCGAGGACAGGACCGTCTTCATGGAAAAGTGGAACCAACCCCAGTCACCACACACATTCCAGGCAGACCACACGGGGCATCCAGTGTTCTCCAACCAGAATCAGGACTCCAGGATGAGTTAGAGAGGTCCAGCGGGCAGAGGGGGTCTGGATCACTGGCAGCTCAGGAGCGACATGTATAGCTCGACAGAGAGATAGGTAGAGGAAGAAGGAGAGAGGGAGAGAGAGAGAAAGGAGAGAGCAGAAAAGGAGAGAGCAAAGAGATGGAGAAATAACAGTTAGGTCTGGTCACAGTCGAACAATGTATAATGTGAATGTATATTTAGTGCAGAGTGCAAGCAGAGACTCCGGCAGGACTAACTATAACATCATCACTAAAAGGGAGGAGCCAGAAGGAAACACAGACATGAGGGGGAACTGAGATGTAAAGCAAACAATCACCTCACCGTCAACAAACCTGAGTGATCAATGAGAGTGAGGAAGACAGCATCCAAACATACAAGTTCACCTAATACTCTACGTCCATGAGTCCCCCAGATCTGCTCCTTTACCTAAGGCTAATCTATTTATAAAAATGCTTGGCTAAATAAATAGGTTTTTAGCCTGGACTTAAACACTGAGACTGTGTCTGAGTCCCGAACACTATTTGGAAGACTATTCCATAACTTTGGGGCTTTGTAAGAAAAAGCTCCGCCCCCAGCTGTAGTTTTAATAATATGTGGTACTGACAAGCAGCCTGCATCCTTTGATCGAAGTAGGCGTGGCGGATTGTAAAACACTAGCAGTTCACTCAGATACTGCGGCGCGAGACCATTTAATGCTTTATATGTCAAGAGTAGTATTTTAAAATCGATGCAAAATTTCACAGGGAGCCAATGCAATGTGAATAAGATAGGGGTGATGTGCTCATATCTTCTGGTTCTAGTGAGGACTCTCGCTGCTGCATTCTGGACTAATTGAAGTTTGTTTAAGCACCTTGTTGAACAACCAGACAGTAAGGCGTTACAATAATCCAACCTAGACGTGATAAAAGCATGAACTAGTTTTTCTGCATCATTTGGTGACAATATATTTCTTATCTTGGCAATATTTCTGAGGTGAAAGAATGCTATCCTGGTAATATTATCTACATGTGCTTCAAATGAAAGGCTGGAATCTATAATCACACCAAGGTCTTTTTTGCTGTTGCACTTGGTGGAACAGAAAGGCCATTTAAAATCACATTGTGATCAGAAAGCTTACTTCTAGCTGTTTGTGGTCCTCTGACTAGAACTGCTGTCTTATCAGGATTAAGCAGAAGGAAGTTAATTAGCATCCAATCTCTTATGTCCTGCACACATTGCTCAACTTTAGTAAGCTGGTTTTTCTCATCTGGTTTTGCTGAAACGTATACTTGTGTGTCATCAGCATAACAATGAAAACTAATACCATGTTTACGAATTATGTTGCCTAGAGGAAGCATGTAAAGAGAAAAAAGCAGTGGGCCTAAAACAGAACCCTGTGGAACACCAAACTTAACTTAAGAACATGAGGAATGGTCACCATCTAAATCTACAAACTGATAACGATCAGTCAAATAGGATCTAAGCCATAAGAGGGCCGTTCCCTTAATTCCTACTACATTTTCTAATCTGTAAAGAAGAATATTATGATCAATAGTGTCAAAAGCTGCACTGAGGTCGAGTAACACAAGTATAGTTACACAACCCTGATCAGAGGCCACTAGGAGGTCATTTACTACTTTAACGAGCGCTGTCTCTGTACTGTGATGAGGCCTAAATCCTGACTGATACAGTTCATGTATGCCATTTCTATGTAGATATGAACATAGCTGCTCCGCTACTATCTTTTCCAGAATTTTAGAGATAAAGGGGAGGTTTGATATTGGCCTGTAACTGGACAGCTGACAGGGGTCAAGGTCAGGTTTTTTAATAAGTGGTTTAATAACTGCTAATTTAAGGGATTTAGGAACATACCCACTGCTGAGTGAACAGTTAATTACTTTTAACAGGGGTTCTGTTATTGCTGGAACTATCTGCTTGAGAAAATGTGTCGGTATAGGATATAATTCACAGGTTGACGATTTTGAAGAGGAGATGAGTGAAATTAGTTCTTTCGCTTCAAGGGGAGTAAAGTATTCTAGGTTCTGATGTGATGTGATTAACACACTATAACACACTATAACACACTGATACACACTATAACACACTATAACACACTGATACACACTATAACACACTATAACACACTGATACACACTGTAGCCTGCTGAACCACACTAAAATATACAGACACGCTTCATACTAGTATTAGGTTTATACACTAATAAAAATATATATTTTTGTGTTATTAGACTATTATTGCTCAGTGTTTCAGTCCTTAGTGTGATGCGGTAATGAATGAGTTAATATAAATATACCTTTATTTTTTGATTAATTACTTGGAGTTTCATTCAGAAATCAAATAAATGAATAATTCATGCCTTGGGGAGTTAAAGACACAACGCTCTCTGTGAAACACACACATCTGTACACACTCTATGTTAACATGTCAAGAGTTTTATTAGTCCACAATGCAGTGCTCGTACTGATCAGCGTACAGTAAAGGAACTGTTCCATGACTTCTGTAGTGTCTCAACATCGTCCCCAGTGGTGCGGAGACATATCCACTTGTGCTTCAGTAACTGACATGTCTGTGCTTTTAGTTAAATGATGCAGTTTGTGTGTGTGTGTGTGTGTGTGTGTGTGTGTGTGTGTGTGTGTGTGTGTGTGTAAGAGAGAGAGAGAGATGTGGAGCTCAGAGGTCATGTAAACACAGCTGCCATGTTCTTGCTTTGCGTCTTTGTGTGTGTGTGTGTGTGTGTGTGTGTGTGTGTGTGTGTGTGTGTGTGTGTGTGTGTGTGAAGGAGAGAGACAGCGAGAGAGAGAGAGAGTTCGGACCTGAACTTTAGGCGGATGACGGACTTCGTCTCTCTCTTTGTCCGCGTCTTTGTTTTTAATCAATCAGCTCATCTGTCGCTTTGCTCTCAGCGGCTGTCTCACCTCCTGTCTCACCTCCTGTCTTATCTCCTCTCTGATCTCAACCCCCCTTCACTTATTCTACTGTCTCTCTGTCTGCCTCTCTCTTTCTTTCATTTTACACACACAGACACTCACACTCCTTGCACAGCAGGCATAAAGTTCAGGACAGGTGTACAGGCAGGCAAGACAGGAGTACAGTAAGACAGATGTACAGTGAGACAAAAGAGCAGTGGCACAGAAGTCTCTCTCGCTTTGTCTTTTTCTGTCCCATTCTTTTTCTCGCAGCTTTCCAAATTTCTTCACATGTTCCAGTGTGTTAGGAGGCTGGTGTCAGAGCGCAGAGTCAGCCATGATACAGCGCCCCCTGTGGTTGAGAGTCCAACAGTGGCATCATGGTGGGGCTGGAGCTTAAACCCCCAACCTTCTGAACAGAACCTCAGAGATTTAGACCCCTGAGGTACCCCTGCCTTCACTTAGCCAGTTCAGCGTGGCGTTTATTTTCTTCTCTTTCAGTCACTTTTCACACACACACACACGCACACACACACACACACACACACACACACACACACACACAATAAAGTATATGTATCTATATGAAAGGAACAGAAATGGAATTGGTTGTTGTTGTCTCTCTGAGAGCAGAAGAAGTGACGGGGTGAGATGAGATCTATGTAAAAGGGAACCCCACCCCCCACCCCAACCGAACACACACACACATCAAGGAACAGCGGTCTGATGATTTGAGATGTGTGGTGTGTGTGAGATCTAAACAACATTAAACAGATAAGACCACAGATATCTTCTAGAGAGCAGATCAGATCTACCCACTGCACTTTTAGTAGTGATTTTAATTAGTGCTAAAGCTGATGGCACTGGACTCATTCTAACATTCAGAGAAACAATAACAAGCTTACGAGTATTTTTAGATTGGTAGATCACTAGATCTGTGACACAGGAGCCAATCCCAGAGCATGAAGGTGTGGTTTAAAGGCAGCTCAGTTTAGCGGTGCATCAGTGAGAAACAGCAGTGAACTCTAGAAACGCCGAGCTCCAAAAAGAGTGTGATGTAAATCAACCTTACCGCTTTTTAAAGCAATGGTATGTGCCATATTTCCCATGCAGGTGGTATGTGTCTCACTAGTCGCCCACACTGTTATAGCCACACCTACTCTGGGCCTGGAATGCAGTGAGCTACTTGAAAGCACACACTGAGGCAGCTAAACCTGATCACCTCTGTTCACTCAGCTGTGTTCACAGTGTATCATTAGCGTTCATCACAGTGTATACACAGGTGAGAATAACACCAACTCTAACACTAACATTCAATTCAATTTTATTTGTATAACACTTTTAACAATTGTAATTGTCCCAAAGCAGCTTTACACAATCAAAAGAATTATTTAAGTTTGTATGGAATTTGAATGTGTATAAATCAAAATGATCAGATCGTCCCTGATGAACAAGCCGAGGGCGACAGTGGCAAGGAAAAACTCCCTGAGATGGTAATAGCAAGTCAAGTCCTCAGAGAAACAGCTGTCAACACCAGTCGAGGCCAAAACCGTCTTCATGGTAGAGTGTAACCGTCCTCAGACACCGGACACATCCCAATGAAACACACGGGGCTCCATGTGAACACCAGGACGAGTCAGACAAATTCAGAGGGCAGATGGAGTCTGGATCACTGGCAGCTTAGGAACGACATGTGTAGCTTGACAGAGGGAGGGAGAGAGAGGGAAGAGAAAGAGAACAGGAGAGGGGAGAGTAGAGATAACAGTTATGGTATGGTAAGGTATTGGCGCAGTCACACAATGTATAATGTGAATGTATATTAACTGTAGAGTGCAAGCAGAGACTCCGGCAGGACTAACTATGACATCATAACTAAAAGGGAGAGCCAGAAGGAAACACAAACATGAGGGGGAACTGAGATGTAAAGCAACCAATCACCTCACCGTCAACAAACCTGAGTGATCAATGAGAGTGAGGAAGACAGCATCCAAACATACCAGTTCACCATAATACTCTACGTCCATGAGTCCCCCAGATCTGCTCCTTTACCTAAGGCTAATCTATTTATAAAAATGCTTGGCTAAATAAATAGGTTTTTAGCCTGGACTTAAACACTGAGACTGTGTCTGAGTCCCGAACACTATTTGGAAGACTATTCCATAATTTTGGGGCTTTGTAAGAAAAAGCTTCGCCCCTGCTGTATTTTTCATAATACGCGGTACTGATAATCAGCCTGCATCCTTTGATCGAAGTAGGCGTGGCGGATCGTAAGACACTAGCAGTTCGCTCAGGTACTGCAGCGCGAGACCATTTAATGCTTTATATGTCAAGAGTAGTATTTTAAAATCAATGCAGAATTTCCCAGAGAGCCAGTGAAGTGAAGATAAGATAGAGGCAACATCAGCATCAACACCAACAATCAACACCTAAAACAACTCCATTAACACAATTTTAACACTAACATCTAATCAGTCTCCATCATCACCAACACCAAGCCCACCTTCAACACCATCCCAAACACCTAAGCCAAAACCATCAGCACATCCAACATTACCACAATCACCATCTCCAAAATCAATACCATCACTAACAAAAACACAGACCCCAACATTAACATCAAAACAGCAACATCAACTCCAACTCCAATACTAACTTCAACTCCAAAACCAACAAAAGCTCAAACTCAATCACCAATGCTAACTGCAACCCCACCTCCAACCCTATCACCAACATCATTAGCCAGACCATCTCTGTCACCAAAATCAACACCATGACCAGCACCATCATATCACCATCACCAACACAAACTCAAACTCCAACTCTAACTCCATCAAGATGACTAACTTCCACATCCAAACCATTCCGAAAAGAAATTTCAACACCAACATCATCACCAACATTAAATCCAACACCAACCTCAGACACAGATAAAGTTTTGTTCTGAACTTTTATATTTTATGTAATTTTCAATTTGTGCATCTCTAATGAATATAACAGAAAACAAACACTGCTTACTACTATACTACTACTTAATAATAATAATAATAATAATAATAATAATAAGTCAGGACAAACTGAACAGAGAGACACTGTTTAACCCTATACTGCCACTCTGTTGCTCCGCCCCCTTGTGTTTTTTCCACACGTGAGTTGCAGCCGTTATCGCTCTGGGCTGCCGAAGCACTCGAGGCAGTATATAAAGCCCAATTTCCATAATCCGACCCTTAAATTACCGCCTCACTCTGCACTGCTTTAAGTGCAAGCTGAAGGTGAAGTCCAGGCCAAACGGCTCAGGAAGATATACTGTCACATCAAAGTGTGTTTTTACCCTGAGAGAGAAAAGCCTGAACCCCTCACCCAGGCACAGCCGAGCCTTCTCTCCTGCACTCCTCTCTAAGAGACAACCAGGTTCCTGAAAAATAATGAGAAACTTCAAACACACACACACACACACACACACACACACACACACACACACACACACATACATATAGAATAATGAATATAACATCATGAAGACCTCATAGTCCCCACATATTTGGATGCGTCCCCTGGTCTCCAGGTGCAGTTCACACACTTTTTTGGAAGAAAACAGTGAAAATGTTGTTGATTTGTTTTGCTCTTGGGACAGGAATTAAATATTTGTTAAATAACCAGGTGTGTTCATCACCATCTTTGTTGATCCTCAGTTTACTGAAAATGTGAATAAGTTAATTTATTAATACATAACAACATAAAGTGAACAGTGAACATTATACATTATACAACTTCAACATGCTCAGTCCTCAGGACTCGAGTTAGACATGACATGGCGCAGTCTGTTTTTCAGACGATCTGTGTACGGATTCGATATTTACTGGACGGCCAAACAGCCGTCTGATTATTGAGATACACACTTGTCTGGTTTACCTCAAATGGAGCGCTATCAGTTTATCAGCTCTAAAAGAGATTCTTCAGGACTTAAGTTCAGCTTGGTGTTCCACAAGGTTCTGGGTTGGACTTTTGCTGATGAATGCTAGACCAAGAAGTGCAGATTTATGACATAATGATTGACAGGTAAGTAGACACCCCTTCCTGTCCTGATTGGTTGGATATTTGTGTTTGTGGATCTTATGGTGTTTTTTAAGTTTACAGTCCACAGTAAGTTTACAGAGTTCGACACACACACACACGTACATACACACAAACACGTACATACACACAAACACGTACATACACACAAACACGTACACACACAAACACGTACGCGTAAAACGCACACACACACACACACATACACACATGTACACAAACACACACACACATGTACACACACACACATACACACATGTACACACACACACACACACTGAGTTCTGATACTAGTTCTACTCCAGTGAACACACACTCATAGCTCTACATAAAGTGTGAATAATGATTTATAGTAACTTGTTAATAAACTTTTCGCTTTGTAAAGTGTGAATCATTTAGTCAGCTGCATCCCGAAGCTGAGCCCGTTAGTAACTTCGTGAACGGCACAGAGTTTACGGTGAAACACACACACTTCTCACTCCCTCCAGGTCCAGAGTGAAGTCGGCCGTGTTTCATTCGTCACGCCAGCAGATAAACAGCAGTAAGAATAATTGAGTGCACTTGGCATAGCTGGAAAAATCCGGATTTAGTAAAAAAAATGTGATTTTTGGATCGGTTCATAACACAAGCACCTGAGCTGCCTTCATTTAGACATTTTTACTGCATGTGGAGTGGGAGGGGGTGGGGGGCCGGTGGGGGGTTCGGGGATTTGAGACGCCACCCTATAAGCCATGTTTCAGCTTCTCATACGATGGTGCATGTTTTATTCCTGTCTCATACTCAAGCAGAGCTGTGTGTGTGTGTGTGTGTGCGTGTGTGTGTGTGTGCGTGCGTGCGTGCGTGCGTGCGTGCGTGCGTGTGTGTGTGTGTGTGTGCGTGTGTGTGTTGATACAATGAAGACCAACCCAACAAAAATGATCAGAAGTCAATTTCTGGAATTTCAGATTAACTGGAACAGTGTGTGAGGGTCAGCACTCTCACCTCAACTGATTCAGGAGTTGGAAAACTTGAGCGGAAAATATTTTCTCCCACAGAGTTCCCTACCCCCCACCCCCACACAGACACACACACTGGATTTTCCAAAAGTTTCCAGACAGCTGTGTTAATGAGACCGAATCAGGTCATCAGCTGAAATATAATAATAATAATAATTATTATTATTATTATTATTATTATTATTATTATTATTATAACAGACCCCTGTCATTGTCTGTGTGGATTCTGTAGATGTTCTTTCTGTGTCCATGTGGGTGTCCTTGCACTGTCCAAGACCATGCCATTAGGTGGGCGTGTCTATCCAGGGTGTATTCCTGCCAATGTGTGCTCCTGGAATAGACATCTAATCCACCTGCATCTTGGCCACTAGAGTGTTTACTGAAGTCATGCCTAAATAAGTTAATAAATGAATTAAATATTTGTTAATTAACCAGGTCCCGGGGTGTATTTATTACCATCTTTGTTGGTCCTCAGTTTACTGAAAACGTGAATATACTTAACTTATTAAATATCATTAAATGTCTTGACTGATAGCAAAGGAAACTTCTGTAAGGTGTTTCCCAGATACACACTCCGTATGACACACCTACATTTAAATACATCATAAATGTCATTGTCTCCTAATCAACACAGGCTGCAGTCAGACTCTCATTTCTTAATTGGAACACAAGAGTTCTTCACATTGAGTCTGCGACTTCAACATACTCAGACTTCCTGATTCACGTCTAAAATGCTGGCCTCCCAGGAACTCCTTTAATGTCCCAAACATGTGTAAATGACTTGGAGCGAGGTCAGGACTGGGGGCCTGGGGGGCGTGGCAAAACCTCCCAGCTGAGTTCCTATAAGGTGCAAGTGGTGTTGTTGAATAAGTGTGTGTACAGTTCACACACAAAGATGCATCTCTTCAAGTTTCAGTGATCAGGCAATCTGAGCCTTCATTCACCAGTCCCGGTTTGACTTGAACACCCCCCATATATAATGTATAATGTGTGTGTGTGTGTGTGTGTGTGTGTGTGTGTGCGTGTGTGTGTGTGTGTGTATATGCTGATGAGTTGTTCCATCAACTGTTCATCAAGGTGCCACTGCCTAGCAACAGTAACAACTTCCTCAAAACAGTTTAGTGCGCTATACTTCCTCCCTATGGGTGGGACGGTGTGTGTGTGTGTGTGTGTGTATAAACAGTAGAGGTGCATTGAGGAGTAGAATCACTGGAATAATTAGTCAGGGTTTAACACAGAGCTGACATCAGGCTGAAGCTGCACCTGCAGGTAAACATTGATGCTCATTCATCACGCTGCGCTCGTCACTGAGGCCTAACAAGCGTGTGGAACTCCACTCTGACAGATTAACGAGGATTTTTTACACCCTCACAGTGTACACTACACTTCAGGCCACAGTGACTCCGCCTACTGATTATTTTATGAGAAATTTTACATCCGTCTGCAAGTGTGTGTGTGTGTGTGTGTGTGTGTGTGTATGTGTGTGCGTGTGGGTGTTGAAATACATATAAAAGCAACTTTAATATAACATTAACATAACATATAACAGGTAAGTAATACAAGTAAGTGACACAGGTGAGTGATACAGGTGAGTGATACAGGTGAGTGACACAGGTGAGTGACACAGGTGAGAGACACAGGTGAGTGATATAGGTGAGTGATACAGGTGAGTGATACAGGTGAGTGACACAGGTGAGAGATACAGGTGAGTGATATAGGTGAGTGATACAAGTAAGTGACAGGTGAGTGACACAGGTGAGTGATACAGGTGAGAGACACAGGTGAGTGACACAGGTGAGAGACACAGGTGAGTGACACAGGTGAGAGATACAGGTGAGAGACACAGGTGAGAGACACAGGTGAGTGACACAGGTGAGAGATACAGGTGAGTGACACAGGTGAGTGACACAGGTGAGAGACACAGGTGAGTGACACAGGTGAGAGACACAGGTGAGTGATACAGGTGAGAGACACAGGTGAGTGATACAGGTGAGTAATACAGGTGAGAGATACAGGTAAGAAGAAGAAGAATATTCAATTATTTGTCACATGTACTTTACAGCACAGTGAAATGTCTTCTTCGCATATCCCAATTAGGAAACTGGGGTCAGAGCGCAGGGTCAGCCAGCTTACAGCGCCCCTGGAGCATATAGGGTTAAGGGCCTTGCTCAAGGGCTCAACAGTGGCAACTTGGCGATGCTGGGGCTCGAACCCCCGACCTTCCGATCAGTAACCCAGTAACCCACAGCCCTAACCGACATAGCCACCACTGAACCAGGTAAGTGACACAGGTGAGTAATACAGGTGAGAGATACATGTGAGTAATATGGGTAATTCAATTAAATTTTATTTGTATAGCGCTTTTAACAATTGTCATTGTCCCAAAGCAGCTTTACACAATCAAAAGAATTATTTGTTTGTATGGAATGTGAATGTGTATGAATCAAAATGATCAGTTTGTCCCTGGTGAGCAAGCCGAGGGCGACAGTGGCAAGGAAAAACTCCCTGAGATGGTAATAGGAAGAAACCTTGAGAGGAACCAGACTCAACAGGGAACCCATCCTCATGTGGGTGAAACAGAGAGCAGGAATTGATCTGCACTCATACTGTGTGTTAGTTGGCAGGCAGTTCAGTATAACAGTTGTTTTTAATTGATGTTAATATGGAGTCCAGTTAGGTATTAAAAACTCAGGTAGACTTGTATAAAGTACCAGTCCTGAACTATCGAACAGTCAAGTCCTCAGAGAAACAGTTGCCAACACGAAGCCAGAACCGTCTTCTAGGTAGAGAGAATCATCCCCAGACACGAGACGCATCCCAAAGAGACACACGGGGCATCCATGTGACGAGATCTCCAACCAGAAGCGGGGCACCAGGATGGGTCAGACAGGTCCGGAGGGCAGAGGGAGTCTGGATCACTGGCAGCTCAGGAATGACATGTGTAGCTCGACAGAGAGAGAGAAAGAGTGAAAGGGGGAGAGAGGGAAGAAAAAAAGCAGGAGAGAAAGCAGAAGAGAAGAGATAACAGTTAGGTATGGTCACAGTCACACAATGTATAATGTGAATGTATATTAACTGTAGAGTGCAAGCAGAGACTCCGGCAGGACTAACTATGACATCATCACTAAAAGGGAGAGCCAGAAGGAAACACAGACATGAGGGGGAACTGAGATGTAAAGCAAACAATCACCTCACCGTCAACAAACCTGAGTGATCAATGAGAGTGAGGAAGACAGCATCCAAACATACCAGTTCACCATAATACTCTACGTCCATGAGTCCCCCAGATCTGCTCCTTTACCTAAGGATAATCTATTTATAAAAATGCTTGGCTAAATAAATAGGTTTTTAGCCTGGACTTAAACACTGAGACTGTGTCTGAGTCCCGAACACTATTTGGAAGACTATTCCATAATTTTAGGGCTTTGTAAGAAAAAGCTCTGCCCCCAGCTGTAGTTTTCATAATACGCGGTACTGATAAGCAGCCTGCATCCTTTGATCGAAGTAGGCGTGGCGGATCGTAAGACACTAGCAGTTCACTCAGATACTGCGAGACCATTTAATGCTTTATATGTGAAAAGTAGTATTTTAAAATCAATGCAAAATTTCACAGGGAGCCAATGAAGTGAAGATAAGATAGGTGTGATGTGTTTGTATCTTCTGGTTCGAGTGAGGACTCTCGCTGCTGCATTCTGGTCTAGCTGAAGCTTGTTAATGCACCTAGCTGAACAACCAGACAGTAAGGCATTACAATAGTCCAACCTAGAGGTGATAAAAGCATGAACTAGTTTTTCTGCATCGTTTAGTAACAATATATTTCTTATCTTGGCAATATTTCTGAGGTGAAAGAATGCTATCCTGGTAATATTATCTACATGAGCTTCAAATGAAAGGCTGGAATCAATAATCACACCGAGGTCTTTTACTGTTGCACTTGATGGAACAGAAAGGCCATCTAAAGTTACGGTGTGATCTAGAATCTTACTTCTAGCTGTATGCGGTCCTATGACTAGAACTTCTGTCTTATCAGGATTAAGCAGAAGGAAGTTAATTAGCATCCAATTTCTTATGTCCTGGACACATTGCTCAACTTTAGTAAGCTGTTTTTGCTCATCAGGTTTTGCTGAGACATATAACTGTGTGTCATCAGCATAACAATTAAAACTAATACCATGTTTACGGATTATGTTGCCCAGAGGAAGCATGTAGAGGGAAAAAAGCAGTGGGCCTAAAACTGAACCCTGTGGAACACCAAACTTCACTAGAGAACATTCAGAACAACCATCCTTTAAGTCTACATACTGATACCAATCGGTCAAAAAGGATCTGAGCCAGGAGAGGGCTGTACCCGTCATTCTTACTACATTTTCTAATCTGTGAAGAAGAATACCACGATCAGCTGCACTGGGGTCAAGTAATATAATCATAGTTACACAACCCTGATCAGAGGCCAATAGGAGGTCATTTACTACTTTAACGAGTGCTGTCTCTGTGCTGTGATGAGGCCTAAATCCTGACTGATACAGTTCATGTATGCAATTTCTATGTAGATATGAGCATACATTTACATTTAGGCATTTGGCAGACGCTCTTATCCAGAGCGACTTACAAAAAGTGCTTTAATGTTTACACCATTGGATACATACTTACACTGGGTTAACTAGGTTAATAACTAAGTACCATTAGTCCAACACAACTGAGTTTTTTTTTTTTTTTTTTTTTTTTTTTTCGGGGGGAGGGGGGTTAGTCCAAGTACTGGAGAAACAGATGAGTCTTGAGTCGTCGTTTAAAGATAGTCAAAGTCTCTGATGTACGGACATCTAGAGAAAGTTCATTCCACCATCTAGGTGCCAGAACAGAAAAGAGCCTGGATGAATGCCGCCCTCGATTCCTGAGAGATGGTGGGATGAGGCGAGCAGTGCTGGAGGATCGGAGGCAACGTGGTGCAGTGCGTGGTGTAATTAGCGCAGAGAGGTAAGTGGGTGCTGGGCCATTTTTGGCTTTGTAGGCAAGCATCAGTGTTTTGAATTTGATGCGGGCAGCTACAGGAAGCCAGTGCAGGGAGCGGAGGAGTGGGGTGGTGTGGGAGAACTTGGGAAGGTTAAAAACGAGTCGTGCTGCTGCATTCTGTATCAGTTGCACAGCATAGCTGCTCCGCTACTATCTTTTCCAGAATCTTAGAGATAAAGGGGAAGTTTTCTAATTTCCGAGCGGTCTGTTTTAAAGAGTGTGTGTGATCGTTATACCAGTGAGCAGGTTTGTGTTTAGCTCGGGGAACAGACACAGTCTCAATACAGTGAACCCTGAGTGACGACTCTATGCAGCTAGCAGACGGTTGGTTTAGCCTGTCTGTCTGCTCCCTGGCCTGGGCTCTGGATTGTCACCAATTAACTAGGCCTCTTCTGAGACTATGAGCTATACTACAGGAAATGAGAGCAGCACCTTCCCAAGTGGGATGGACACCGTCCCGCCCTAACAGGCCAGTTTTGCCCTCAAAGGTCTTCCAGTGCATCACTGAGGAGAGCAAACCTGTTGGACATGTAACGCGTAGAAGAGGTGTGCTCCGGTGGGCTAGCCTTAGCGTTAGCTTTGGCTGATCGAGTATGCCGCCGA
Source organism: Clarias gariepinus (assembly GCF_024256425.1). NCBI lineage: Eukaryota > Metazoa > Chordata > Actinopteri > Siluriformes > Clariidae > Clarias > Clarias gariepinus. The sequence goes on along the minus strand of NC_071118.1, from coordinate 30,110,906 downwards.
GTCGTCACCCACTCGCCCCGCTGTGAGGGTTTTAATGCCGGAGTCGGGGGCTGGTTATCTCCGCCTGCGGCACCCAGACTGTCCGCTACAGGAATAACGCTGCTCTCACACTCTCTAGCCCTCTCTAAAGTCTGGATGCGCTCCTCTAACGCTGATATTCATCGATCACTTAGGTTTGCTGACGGTGAGGTGATTGGTTGCTTTACATCTCTAGAAGCCCTCATGTCTGTGTTTCCTTCTGGCTCCTCCCTTTTTAGTTATGCTGTCATAGTTAGTCCCGCCAGAGTCCCTACTTGCACTCTGCACTAAACATACATTCACCTTATACATTATTTTACTGTGACCATACCTAACTGTTATTTCTCCATCTCTTTTGCTTTCTCCTTTTCTGCTCTCTCCTCTCTCTCCGTCTCTTCTTTTTCCTCTACCTATCTCTCTGTCGAGCTATACATGTCGCTCCTGAGCTGCCAGTGATCCAGACCTCCTCTGCCCGCTGGACCTCTCTAACTCATCCTGGAGTCCTGCTTCTGGTTGGAGATCTCATCACATGGATGCCCCGTGTGGTCTGCCTGGAATGCGTGTGGTGACTGGGGTTGGTTCCACTTTTCCATGAAGGTGGTCCTGTCCTCGACTGATGCAGACAGCTGTTCTCTGAGGACCTGTGACTTCAGTCACTCAATAGTTCAGGACTGGAATTTCTCACAGTCTACCTGAGCCTCCAGGAACAAACTGGACTTTAATCTTACACATCCCCTCTTATACTGAACTTCCAGTCTCGCATATTATTATGCACATCAATCCCTGCTATCTGTTTCACCCACATGAGGATGGGTTCCCTGTTGAGTCTGGTTCCTCTCAAGGTTTCTTCCTATTACCATCTCAGGGAGTTTTTCCTTGCCACTGTCGCCGTCGTCCTAGGTTTGCTCATCAGAGACAATCATATAATTTTGATTCATACACATTCACAATTTATACAAACTTAATTCTTTTGATTGTGTAAAGCTGCTGATGTAAATTGTTAAAAGCGCTATACAAATAAAATTTAATTGAATTGAATTGAATATCTTCTCCGTCAGAGTGCTCACTAACACACACCTATCACAAGTAAAATTACCACTAACGACGGAGGAAAAATGTCTAAACAATATACATATATATTATTCATTATATCGTACCTGAGTCGGAGTTTAGTTGTTTGGAGCTGAATTCCGTTTGTTGTTCTTAGAAGAAGAAACTCGCGCGTATTCCAAAAAGCGCAAAAAATGGGGAAAAAGGCGAAGCCAAATAGTATGAAGATGTAAAACCTAGTTTCTATTAATATTATTATTGTATAAACGAAAAAGAAATATAATTAAAACGCTGATACAACTGTTTGCGGCACCGATATGAAAACAGGAAGTTACGTCACCAACAGGAAGTTACGTTACTATAAGTAGATAGATACTTAGGTAGATAGATAGATAAGTAGGCAAAAGACACAGGTGAGTGATACAGGTGTGTGATACAGAAGAGAAATAGAGGTGACACACACACACACATACACATACACCTTCACACACCCCTAGCGCTAATTCTTTGGAAGGGGATGTGCTCAGGCTGAATGAGACCTTTTTCATTTGAAGAAATGTGACCTTTTGTCCTTGTACATATATTTTGTAACATATCACTCAACACACACACACACACACACACACAGAGGCAGACACGCCCGGAGCAGGATAACAGACAGTCTATTCCTCTCAGTGAAGAGAGAAGTGATAGAGCAGGTCGGACCTGACGAGCGGAGTGTCAGTCACATGGAGCGCCGTCTGTACTGCATCAGCCTGACAGGTGTTTTAATCCTCCTTCCTGTCAGCATTAGCCAGGCTGTTACACACTCACACACACACCCACACACACACACACACACACACACACACACTCACATACACACAGCTTCTGGTCTTTATTCTCTGTCGTCAACATTTCTTCCCATAGTGTGTTTCTGTCCGCTATACAACACACTTCATTAGAACAAAGCTGTTTAAATGAAACTTGTAGGATTTGTGTCTTTTCTGAAAAGAAAGTTTTGCATTTCTTAAACAAATTTAAATGAACCCAAAAATAATGTAAGCCATGACAAGACTGCATCCAGACACAAAAAAGATCTAGATGTATAGGACATAGGTAACACCTGAGGCTAATGATTAGCCAGCTAGCATGTAGTCATTAAGGTTTTTTATGCAAAAAGTGATTGAATGGACCTGAGACAGAACCTTCCAGAAAATAAACATTTTTCTAAGTCATTTAATGAAAGTCACATGTTCAGAAGAGTCACATGGTGAAAGAGTCACATGATCAAAATGTCACATGATCAAAAGAGTTGCATGTTCGAAAGAGTGTTCAAGAGTCACACATTTAAAAGAGTCACATTTATGAAGTATAAAGTCCTGCTTAGAGAAGTGTGCTCGATGCTGTAGGGGGCGCACATGAGCGTGATTATAAAATCTAAGCTGATGTAAACTGTGGGTGCTGGGGTCGCTCAGTGGTCAAGGCATTGGACTACAGTGCAGAAAGTCCCAGGTTCAAGTCTCACGACCACCAAGGTGTCCCTGTTGGGCCCTTGAGCGCGGCCCTTAACACTCAACTACTCACATGTATAATGAGATGTTTTAAGTAAGTTGCTCTGGATAAGGACATCAGCCAAATGCCTCAATGAATATTCACTGTTTTGACACTGGGTTTATGGAGTGAATACAAATATGACATGTCAATCATCACAGGACGGTTGCTACTTAGGTAACTATGGCAACAGTAGTAATGGTGTGTGTGTGTGTGTGTGTGTGTGTGTGTGTGTGTGTGTAGGGTTGACGTGTCGTTACACACCACAGACCTCCAACAGCGTTGCCGCTCATCCCCCATAATCCCTCTGTTCAGACCTTCAGTAAATTATGAGCTGATTCTCCAGAGTTAGTGAGTCACCACACACACACACACACACACACACACAGATCAGGACCATGAGGTGTTTTGACATTTTTGGATTATCAGATCTCAAAACATTTCTCCGGTCACTTGCCAGTTCAGCAGTTTTTATTTTTTATTCATGAGCTGCTCGACGTTAATGTTGTTGCGAGTCTCGATGCTAAAGAAAGATGTTTGGTTTATGTAAGTGTAGGCATAAGGAAGATGTGGAAAAAATAAGTGAAATTTGTGTGTAAATGATTCCTCGTGCTCCAAGAGCCGCTCTCTGAGTCCTATAATATGGCCACTCCATCAGGGAAGAAGAAACCCTCCATAGATGTGATCCTCTGGTGGTTCAGTACATTCAGGTGGTCAGCTGACTTCATTTTATTGCCCCATAACGTTACTGAGTCTCGACCTGAGTAACTGATCAACCCCAGATCATAACACTGTCTCCAGAGGCTTGTACAGTGGACACTATGCATGATGGGAGCATCGCTTCATGTCCTTCCCTTCTCACCCTGACACGCCCATCACTCTGGGATAGGCTCAGTCTGGACTCATCAGGTCACATGACCTTTCTCCATCACGCCAAAGTCCAGTCTTTATGATCCCCAACAAACTGAAGTCTTTATTCTAATGAGTCTCAATAACAGGTGGTTTTATTATAGACACACAGCTGTTTAGTCCCAGTCCTGTGTGTGTGTGTGTGTGTGTGTGTGTGTGTGTGTGTGTGTGTGTGTGTGGAAATGCCATATGCTATCAAACATAGCTCTGGTTTCTTCACCAGGTGTTTAAGTGATACATCTCTTAATAACATTGAAACACAATTCCACTCATTACAGCTTTATGTTCTTAGTTAGAGTTCTTTTTTTTTTCTTTTTCTTTTTTTAGCTCGGCAGTGTAAGTGTATCGGTGAGATATGTGTGAAGCTTCTTTAGTTTTGTTCTTGAGCTACCAGGCTAATATAGCGAACAGTTTAACATGATGCAAGTCTACATTATGACCCAGTTTAAGGATTTCATCTCAGTAACACCACGGCTTCATCAAGCAGCAGCATTAGTTCAGGTTGAACGTAGGTTTGATGTGGATCATTTTATTGTACAGGCTCTTGGTTCCGAGTTTGGTTCAAGCTCCTACCTGATTCTGTGTGCTGAGGAAAAATGATATTTTTTTATTATCTCTCAGATTTTGTTCTTTTGTCCATGTTTTTATGTAACAGCATGTAATAGAGATTCAGGAAATACATGAAGAACACACACACACACACACACACACACACATTTAGAGCCCCACGCTAAACCAGCGTTGTGTAGTTTGGAAAGGAAAATTTCGAGTCAGCGTTCCTCCTTCATTACCACAGCAGTGAGACGTCTCTGGAGACAAACACGGTGTTCCTCATTGTGTGTTAGAGTTTTTATTGAACAGAACAATTACAGCAAGAGTGTGAAGTTTATACACTCAGGGATTAACTCAAACCTCCATCTCTGTGTGTGTGTGTGTGTGTGTGTGTGTGTCTGTGTGTGCTTGTATAGCTGTCACATTCAGTTTGATTGATGGATAATGAAGGAAGACAGGAAGACGAAGCAATTGACCCAGATGTTGTATCAGAATAGCGTTTGTTATCCAGACGTTTGCGCGCTGTGGGATTTCAGATAAATATACATGAGAGGTTCAGGTGGATCTGTGCAGCCAATTTACACTCAGAGGTGAAGGAAAAATCCTTAACGAGTCTGAGTGCTTAATGAGCCGCTGCGTGTGTCACCTCCACCTCCTGCACAAATCCCTCCGTATTTCCTCCCCGTGGGTTTGTGAGTCCACAGGAATGAGAAATATTCCATCTTCATCCTCCTCCTTCTCCGTTCAGGATCTATGCCACAGCCCTCACATAACCCCTTAATGCTTCAGTTATACATGACACACAACTTTTAATGGAGTTGTTATTGTTAACTCATTATCACGAAAACTCATTTAAAAATGGAAGGTATTTTGTTTCTGCATGCTCAGTGAGCAGTGACGGTAGTGACTCGGAGGTGTTTGAACACAGCGTGAACATCGCCGTGGTGATTCAGAGGCTTTGGTTTGAAACAGTTGCTGCTGTAAAGTCACTCATGAGGAAAAGAGAAGATTTGTGATATGACGTGTTAATTTACCCGCAGGGAGGACATGATGGAAGTGATGTGTAATTGAATGTTTTTGCGGTTTCACGCTTCATTTCTTTCAGTCTTTCAGTGTGTGTGTGTGTGTGTGTGTGTGTGTGTGTGTAATATAACAGATAATATCACCGCCTGCTTTAGAGAGAAATATAAAGAAAGCTGTCTCTGTGTGGAGATGGACAACAGCACCTGAGTTTTACTGAATAAATCACAGGAAAAATGTAACATTTTAAATCTAAAGTGAACAAATGTTATTGAATCTAGCCCCACCCTCCTATAATTTCTTTACAACAAACCAAATCTAAGATCGTTAAGATTCTTTCTAATCAAATTTTACTAAAATTGTAATAAAAAATGTCTCTTTCTATTTGCAGAGAATCTTTCTTCTTTTAAGAATTAAACTCCTAACCTTAGTAAGAATATGGGACAATAGAACAGCGGCAGGGTGGTGTGGTGGTTAGTACTGTCGCCTTGCACCTCCAGGGTCTGGGTTCAATTCCCATTTCTGTGTGCATGGAGTTTTCATATTCTCCCCGTGCTTGGTGGGTTTCCTCCCACAGTCCAAAGACCTGCCAATTAGGCTAATTGGCATTCCCAAATTGTGTGTGTGCCCTGTGATGGATTGGCACCCTGGCCAGGGAGTACCCCACCTCGTGCCCCAAGTCTCCTGGAGTAGGCTCCAGGCCCCCGTGACCCAGAATGCAGAATAAATGGTATAGACGAGAGTTGTGGTATAGAGTGAGTGAGAAAAAAGAACTTAGCACTTTACGTTTTAAGCAAAATTTTATTAGAAAATACGTTTAATAATCTTCTATTTCGTTTTCTGTAATCTTATTTCAAGAAAGTATCAACTTCATTCAGGATATTTTCACCTGCTAAAATATTTTTGTTTTCTTTTGCAGTGGTGAAGGAACGTGAAGGAACCTGAACATCAGAGCACAGCAGACCACAGAGTGAGGGTTCTATAGAGATTTGTCTTTATAATAATGAGTAATATATAAAGTGGTATAAAGTTAGCAGGGGTGTTGTGGTTGGGGTGACCAGTTGGGGTCCAATATATTTGAGGTACAAGGGGCGCAGAACCTGACTATTGTTAGGGTACTACAGAGAGTTACTTAGTTCAAGTTCAAGTCGGCTTTTATTGTCCTTCCAACCATATACAGTTCAGTACACAGTGAAACAACGTTCCTCAGGATCGAGGTGCCACATACATACAACAACATAAATTAACAACACACTTTACCGGAACCAGAGATCTAATTAGCTGACTAGTTCAGATATGACAGATTTACATTATTACTTAGCCTTGAGCATTCGCTCTATACTTACACGAGGGCTGTACCAGAAGTAACACAAAAATGAGCATGACCTTTTAAGTACGTGATAAAGGTCATTCAAATTGCATATGTTGGTAGAGTAGCTCTTCTTCTGCAGCACTGATTCTACAGAGTGGTTCTCTCTCTGCACAGCGTAGCCGACTTACCTAATCAGCTAATTAACAGCGTTTTCCGAATCTAAGTGAGAGAACACTAAAACATGCAGGACATGGGGTCCACCAGGACCAGGGTTTGGAACGACTGCTCTACAAGTAATCTTCGTCCTGTTCTTCTATTGTTGACAAGAACACAGAATGTTTATGGAGTAAGTAAGAGTAAGTGACAAGAGCAATGTGCACTGATGGAGGAAGAAGTTTAAAAAGAAGGGAAAACCAGAACTGAAGACAAACCATGCAGTGGGAGACCATCAACTCAACCACTGACACAAAACTGGGTACAACAGCACAACAGCGCACACCTGACTTTTTATAAAGAGGATTTGAGAGCTGGGTTAATCAATCTATCTATCTATCTATTTATCTATCTATCAATCTATCTATCTATCTATCTATCTATCAATCTATCTATCTATCTATCTATCTATTTTGATCTGATGGGGTGATTGTGTGACAGTTCTGTTGTTGGTATTTTGTGGTTCCTGTATATGAATAAATAAGTGTGCAGGATTGTGGGTGAGACCGCAGTTAGCGAGTGTGGTTATGATTTCAGCTAGAGGACAATGAGGTCGGCTCCTCAGACCAGCTCGGGGAGTTTGCTCATTAGACAATCCGGATTTCTTTAAAGCTGCTTTGTGTTGTAAGAAGCTCTACACAAATAAAGCGGAATTGTGCTGAATAATTTACAGCGGAAATACACAACGCTCTTTTGTTTACCTTTGTTCTGATTTTCTTTTCTGCTCATCTGTTTGATTGGCGGCTGCAAACGTCTCAATTGACATGTGTGTGAGAGGCTTCATCATGGAGATGGGAGGGGAACACACACTGAAGTGAAGCATCCTGGGAAATCACACAAGCGTATTCGTGATCAGGAAGAAACCCATGTGAGGAAGGAGCTCTCAGGAGTAATTAAAGCTCCAGGTCATCTTGTTTTCTCTGCTCTCTGGGGGAAAGAGTGTGTGTGTGTGTGTGTGTGTGTGTGTGTGTGTGTGTGTGTGTGTGTGTGTGTGTGTGCGTGTACGTGTGTCTGTGCCTGTGCGTGTGCGTGTGTGTGTGTGTGTGTGTGCGTGCGTGTACGTGTGTCTGTGCCTGTGCGTGTGCGTGTGTGCGTGTGTGTGTGTGTGTGTGTGCGTGTGTGCCTGTGTGTGTGTGTGTGTATGTGCGTGTGTGCCTGTGTGTCTGTGTCTGTGCCTGTGTGTGTGTGTCTGTGCGTGTGTGTGTGTGTGTCTGTGTGTGTGTGCGTGTGCGTGTGTCTGTGCCTGTGTGTGTGTGTGTGTGTGTGTGTGTCTGTGTGTGTGTGTGTGTGCCTGTGTGTCTTTTCAACCTGTTCTTCTGCAGAAAGCTACACTACATACATACATAACAGAGTACACACACACACACACACACACACACACACACCCACAGAGTGCAGGTCATGACCTCAGACTGCATTCCTCTGAGACAGACAGAAATAAGGTGCAGAATCTCAGCCCTGTGATCTGATTGGCTGTGAGCTCGTCTGACATTTATTAACCCTAACCCTAGACATGGCTGCAGTGATAATGATGACACACACTGTATCCAGGGTACTGTAGGGTCCACAGCAGTACCCCGTCTTTACACTGCCTTGTTGAGTTCCAGTCTCTGGAGCTTGTCCATGTAAATACATTATGAGAATGTATGAGGTACGAAGCTGTGGGTGTCAGGGTTCTATACAGCTAGGGTACTTTAGGGTACTATTGACCCAGTGCTATAGTAGAATAACTCCTACCTTTCATTAGCAAAGTGAAGCAGTAGCCAAAGTAAAGGAGTGTGTGTCTTTAGTAGAACTTAAAGTAGTCAGGTGTAGCTCAGTGGTTAAGTCATTGGACTACGGTTCATGAAGGTCCCAGGTTTAAATCCCACAACCAACAAGTTGTCCCTGTAGGGCCCTTGAGCGAGGCCCTTGAACGAGGCCCTTGAGCGAGGCCCCTAACCCACAACTGCTCGGATGTTTAACCAGATAAAAATGTAAGTCCCTCTGGATGTAAATGTAAGTACAGCATATTTTACAATTAGTTTAACTCTATGGCCTTGGGGTTAACGTACTCTAGTGTAAGGGTACTTATTCCTGAGTCAGGGTTGAGATACACTAGAGTAATGCTAGGGTACATTAAGGGACACTAAAGCCATAGAGTTGTAGCGGGAGAAGAACAGTAAGATCAGGGTTGTAGTACTATAGGTTTAAGGTTAGAGTACTTTGGGGTCAAAGATAAGTAAGTATAGAGTCATTTAGAGATGAACATCAACAGTCTTGTGTGTGTGTGTGTGCGTGTGCGTGTGTGTGTGTTCTACCAGAGGACAGAAGTATAAGTGATCATCAACAATGCTCTGACGTGAGATTTTGCTGCCTTCTGTATTCCCATGTGACGCTCACAGCCAATCAGATTGTCTCTCCTGAGATTTCAGTCTGACGTTGAAACTGTAACAAACTCGGATGTCGTTACAGAGCAGTAATGAAGGAACCTGTTGAGACTCGGCCCGAAATCATTCAGCTTTGTGCAAGTCCTGCATGAGCATGTCCTCTCTCTCTCCGTTTACCTGATGAGCCATACATGCTGACAAGTAGTGTGTATGTGCATGCGCGTGTGTGTGTGTGTGTGTGTGTGTGTGTGTGTGTGTGTGTGTGTGTGTGTGTGTGTGTGGCAGCATGACATGAGCAAATTGAGTGTGTTTGTGCAGTTGAATGGGTGTTTTCGCATAGTTCTGTGTCTTTTCTTTTGTCTCGTCCATTCAGAGAACAAACAGGAACTAAAAGCACGTCCGTTCGACTGGAAATGAAGAGAAAAGAGTTTGGGAAAGCCGTAGCCTTTAGACTGACAGGCATTTAGACTTTCTTTTCCACATTAGGCCATTATGATCATTATTTAAAGTTCTGCATGAAAGACTCTGTTGAGACACAGGTTATTACTCGCCAGACTCACCTTAGACCCAGTGCACTCAGGTGAGACGCACAGAGAACCCAATGCAGACACAAGTTATAAAAGAACCCTAGGGCGCACACACACACACACACACACATACACACACACACACACACACAGAGTGATCATAATATAACCCTGGGAACATTCTGATGTTCAGAACAGATCAGAATGTAGAACAGTTACCTGTATGTGAACACACACACACTCTCTCTCTCTCACTGTCAAGTCCCTAAACCCCCAACCCCTCAAGAATTTAATCAATATTCTGGCATATTGTAAATAGAAGGGAATGCCCAAGCTATTCCTACATTACCTTTATTTAAGCTACCTTTCTCCTAACCCTATATCTAGTTTACCCTGGTCCTTAAAATGCACCCGAACCCTAAAACATCTATTAGCCAATTAGTAAACTTATGTTATGTTATCTTTAGTTTTGATTACACCACACATTTATCTTGGCATTGTTTCAGTGTTATGCAACGTCACAACATTTATTTCCATCCAAAGCTCCTTTCATTTTTGGCCGAGATCTTGTATTGATGATGGGATAAACAAACCGCTCTGTAACGTCTGCTCGCAGATACACTCTCTCACACTCTCGCGGTGCTGGACTATGGCGCACGCCATCAGGAAAGAAAAACTCTATAGATGTGATAACCTGATGATTCAGTACATTCAGGTCGTCAGCTGACTTCACTTTATTATTTAATCCCTTCTATCCGTTATCACCCAGATGAGGATGGGTTCCCTGGTGAGTCTGGTTCCTCTCAAGGTTCCTTCCTATTACCATCTCAGGGAGATTTTCCCTCAGCACCGTCACCCTCGACTCGTCCATCAGGGACGATCTGATCATCTGATTCACACACATTTTTTATACACATTTCTATAATATTTTTTTGATAATGTAAAGCTGCTTTGTGTCAATGACTACTGTTAAAAAAAAATTATACAAATAAAACTGAATTTAATTTATACTGGACAGTTTAAACAACGTGGCTTCACCAATATTTGTAAGTGATCTCACACTCATTCAGGATGTGTTTCTGATCACATTTCGTCTGTGAAGGTGAGCGTTCAGCACTATCCATCCAGTTTTAAAATATATGCCATAGAACCCCAAAACTGAGCAATATCCATAAGTACAGTACCAATGTAGAACAGCTTGTAAGAATGAGGAACAACCCCACTTAGCATTGATTACATTAATTTAGGCTGAAATGTGGAAGAGAGAAGAAATAGATGCAGCACAGAGGAGACAGGTGGAGTCTGCAGGAGAACTCCAGTTAGACCACAAGAAGAACTTTTCTAATTTTACCCTGGGCATCCATCCTGCAAGAAATAAAGTGAATCCCATGGATTACAAAACTAGATAAAAACAACTAGACCAAGACATTGACAGAGTTTAGACAGCATGACAACATTCATATTCAATATGGTTGGAGAAATCTTTGGCACAGTAGAATGAAAGTACCAGCAGGACACCCAGACAACACCTAAACAGGAGAGAAAAAGAAATTGTTAAAAGATCTGAGAAGAGAAATGAGCGCTCTTAATAAGCTTTTTCAAAAGAGCAAGTGCTGATGAGAAGGAAGGCAAAAAGATCTCTTCCAGGGAAACTGTGCAGACGGAGATGGGATAAAAGGCCTCGGAAAGAGTGAACCAATATGGAAAAAAGTCTGAGACTTGTACAGAAATCCCCGCTAGCATCTGCTCCAGGACCAAGTGGTATACAATATGCAGAATACAGGAGATTGTTGAAGTACTCCTTGGGTTATGGAAATGTCTGTGGAAAGTGTGGAGAAAATGCATCATTCCATCATTTTGGCAAAGAGTGAAGCTGTACTGAAGGCAACAGATTCCTCTGAAATTAGTCTTATTCTAAACCATTTCTCTCCTGAGTGCCAGGGGCTGGATCCTTCTCTTTGTCCTGGATTAAAAGTATGACTACTCTCCTGGTTGAAGAACAAGCATGTCAGTAGATACACAAAGATGGGTGACATCCCCATTTTTTCCAGGTGTCTGGAACACAGTGTTGTCCTCAATCGGTTATTGTAAAAGGCCAAAGAAGCTAACAATTGTCTGGCTTGACTGGGTCCATGTGTATTGATCAATCCTTCTGTGGCAGATGAATCTGGATGTTTTATTGGGGACTTTTATTGGGGAGTCCACATAGGATGAAAGTGTTACAGTTCGATAATACAAACAGCTTCTGCATAGTCAGACTGCATAATTAGATTCATTCCCAAGATAAACAAGATAAATTCTTCATATGGCAGACCTCTCCATCTTCCTTCACATTCAGTCAAGATTGAGAGGTCTGCCATATGAAGTATTCCCAATGCCTGAGTCTTTCAGCAGGACGTGCTACCAAGATTCATGACAGTTTTTGAAGTGCATATGACATTAGTGGAAGGGGTCGAGGGGCAAGTGAGCAAAGCCCAATTCCACCCAACTTCAAGTCATTAAGGCTATACGTAAGTTCTGGTCAGTCACAGCTATCACTTTCATTAGTAGTGGAAGTTGCCAAAGTGCAGGGTAAGAGTGGGCAGCTGAGACGTCAGTGGCACGGGTAGAAAGAATGCTGAAGTTGAAGGACATCATCTGGAGGCCATGCAAGGGAGACAAGGACTCTGAACCACAACATCCAGCAGTGATGGAATCAAACCGTTGGAGAATCAGAGATGGGCAGTGACCAGATGTCACGGTCAATGTGCCAACTGAAAGACATGTGGTTTAGGATTGTAAAGTAGGATTGTAAGGGAAGTTAGATGCCATCTGACACCATCTTCTCCTGACTGAAAACCTCAGCCCTTCTAAAGTCACTGAAGGTTTTGGATGTAGCTAAAACATGACGTATCATATAGCAAGAAAGTCAGTCTTATGTGCAGTGTTATTTAATGGTTGGTTATTTTCTGTCGCTCGCACACACTCACCCGTGTCGTGTTTAGACTTAAAGACTGAAAGAACTGTTTAGAACTGTTTAACTGATGAAGGAAGACAAGCTGTAATGAATCACGGTGTTCAATAAACAAGTTTGACCTTTATCTTCAAAAGCAGAATGTTCTGGGAGAGAATTGGCTAAAATATCAGTAATATAAAAATAAAAATGTGTGTGTTTGTTTGTGTGTGTGCGCGCGCGCGTGTGTGTGCGTGTGTGCGTGTGTGTTTCTAGGCTGAAAGATTTAAAGCGCAGAACTGTTAGTCACACTCATTTTCCACGCTCACTCAACGCCCTAAACACTCAGGATCTTCACTAGCAGGACCAGCCGACCATGACGTTTTCTAAACCCACGCCTTAACCCAACAAGAGAAACGCCAAACTCGTTTTCAAATGCATTCAGCGTGATACTTCAACGTCGACAAAGCGTGATGAATGTAGTGTGTCCACAGAGGCTGAGTGTGCGTGTCGAGTCAGGATCGTTAATTAATTACGCCCCTGTGTTCTTTGTGGCACTGGGTGGGTCAATCCGTGTGTGTGTGTGTGTGTGTGTGTGTGTGTGTGTGTGTGTGTGTGTGTGTGTGTCTGTGTGTGTGTGTGTGTGTATTTAGTGACTCTGAAAGGTTTGAGAAAGACCTGGCACTGACTTTTAGCCACAACGGCTTTCAAAGGCTTTTGTTCTTTGACACACAGTTGAAACGTTTTATTTGGTTTATTTCACACACTGTGGCCGAGTCTCACAAAATAGAGAGAAATAAAGACAAAGAAATTCATTCATTAAAAATCTAAATCAGATTTAAAATTTCGAGTTCACTAATAATCTGTTGTGTGTGTGTGTGTGTGTGTGTGTGTGTGTGTGTGTGTGTGTAGTAGCCTGGTCTTCACTGACATCCTCCTATGGATTGTATTTACAACATTATTTCACTCAGTAGCGGTTGACCTAGAGTTACCTTAGCCTGATGCTGCACAGCTGGATGTTTATTCCACTCGTGACTAAACAGCTGTGTGTCAGGTCTTAGTTTCCTTTTGTAAATTTTACTTTCAGTGTAGATTTAATGTCTCAGTTCAATTTTATTTTCTGGCTGCTACATGGTGACCAGACAGGGTGTTAGATTGTCATCTGTGTATTAGATAGATATTAGATATCATTAGATCAGATATTAAATAAATACTAGATGTTTATCAGACGTGTCAGTTGTAATAAACAGCTATTGATTATGACAAATGATTTATGGTTAATCATGTACAGATAATAATGATTAAAAAAATTGAGATAGTGGAGCACATCGTTTAGTGTTTTATACACTGAGACGTTACACACCGTCTGAACACACTGAGCACTCAGGATGGGTCTGGTTCCTCTCAGCCCACCGTTTGCTCATCAGGGACAATCTGATCATTATAATTGATATTTTTTATACATTATTGTCTTTTTATTTTCATAATCTTGTCTTTTGATTCTGTAAAAGCGTGTGTGTCGGTGGGTGCATGCATGTGTGTGTGTGTGTGTGTGTGTGTGTGTGTGTGATGTACTAGGGGTGTGATTACTGTGTAAAGGGGTGGAGTCAGGGACAGTCAGGTTGTTTAAGTGTGAAGAAACCCACCTGTAACTGTGTGTGTGAGGGGTGTAGCAGAACCAGTATGTGTGTGGGCTTTATAAATGCATGATTTACACACACACACACACACACACACACACACACACACACTCATCATTGTACTGTGGATTCACTGGTTGGTTGATCTTCTCTGTATCAGAGGAGAAAGTTGCATTTATTGTTATTTATTGCCGAGGCATTATTGGGTAAACTGTTACATTTGTAATCTTTTATCATATTGTACTCGTAATTACAGAACAAGATCATTTTTTTTATTACTTTTAGTTTTTTTTTACTTTTATTCTTCTCCTTGTTTTTAAATCTATACATGGCTTAGCTCGCACGTATCTTTTTAATCTGCTTGTCCCCTACACTCCGACTCGTTCACTACTTTCCTCCCATCCTGGTTTCTTTGCTGTCCCTCGGTCCCGTCTCTCTTAATGGACGGCAGATCATTCCGTGTTATCGCTCTTAAACTCTGGGACTCTCACCTCACTCTCTCCGTTCTGTTAATAACATCTCAGTATTTAAATCTTTACTCAAGACTCACTTGTTTTCCGAATGTTACACCTGAATCCACCTGTCCTCTGCATGTCTGTCTCTTTTTTCTCTCTGCGCTGTCTGTTTGTTGACTTCAATGTCAGTTTATATTATCTTCTTCTTCTTTTCTCTCATTGTAAAGTGTCCATGAGCTCATGAAAGGCGCTATATAAATAAATAAAATTATTTAGGCCAGTGGTTCTTAAATATTTTCTGTCGTTCCCCACTTAAGGCGGTGGGCGAATTTTAAAGCCCCACTTGTCAACAAAATGATAACAAAAACGGCCAAGTGTACTATTTATTGAAATATCAATTTCTAAACCAAGAAGATAAAATAACACCAAGTTCAAAACAGATCAAATACACGTGCTATTGTTATAACAGACTTACTTCGTCACTTATCTAGAGCTTTTTTTCAAAGAAGTCGAGTGGCTTATTAACGTGACTGGGGTGTGTTGTCTCTAAGTGTCTTCATACTTTGTTGGGTCTCATGCTGTCTGCTGCCAGCGGTTTAAGACACAAAACACACACGGGTCTCTCCTCTGCCCCACCATCACCACCATGAATCCAAGCGCAACATACAGTAGGCTTCATCATGTTTTCCTTTCGGCTGGCTTTTTGGTTGATTAGGCTGATGATGCTGAATCACCTGCTTTTTTGTGGTCCATGTAACAAATGTATCAACTGACGTTATTACGCTCACTACATACAGTACGCTACTGACCCGGTTTGTGTCCGCGGTAAAGTTAGTTTGATATTCGCATCTCTGAATTCAATAGCTGCGTAAATAAACCCGCGAATAAGATACCCAGATATATTTCCTCTCTACATTGTCTTTAATCTACATCCGCCTTAAATTATACATGTTTAAAAGCATAAACACCATTATTCTCTACGGCGTAACGAATGATTTAGGGATCATCGCAAAACGCCGCGCAGCAACAAAAAGCGTAGAACGATATTGATCTTCCCTTCTGTTCAGCGCCTGAAGGATCAAAAAGCAACTTTGTAATCGCACTGGAAACTAGAAACGCCAGACTAGTACTGCCTGATAAAATATTAATGTTTAACAAAAATACAGAAACATGAGCATACACATAGGAATAAATGAAATTACATATATATCACCGAATGTTTCCTTATATATTGTTCCTCTGCAATTAACATGCCGACGTTAAACCGTTATTGTTGCACTGTGGTTCCACTTTTTCTCTGGCAATAAAGAAAAGCATGAAGTAGAATAAGTACTTTCCTATTATTTTACACTAATTCCCTCCCGTTCATTGCGCCC